>NW_026896584.1:0-239309 GCF_033153095.1 Gastrolobium bilobum
ACTTTGACAACATACAAGTGGAATATGTGTTGGCTAAATGCGGAGTGAAACACAAAATTGCCACACCATACCATCCGCAAACAAGTGGTCAAGTGGAGATATCCAACCGAGAGCTAAAGCGTATAATGGAGAAGACATTTGGAAGCTCGCGAAGAGACTGGTTCTAGAAGCTTGATGATGCACTGTGCGCATACCGAACTACATTCAAAAATCCAATTGGGATGTCCCATTTCCAATTACTGTTCGGGAAAGCTTGTCACTTACCAGTGGAGCTAGAACATAAAGCTTTATGGGCAATCAAGTACCTCAATTTTGACTCAAAAATCGCAGTTGAAAAGAGACTTCTTCAACTAGATGAGTTCAGACTCTCGGCATACGAGAGTGCGAGTCTCTACAAAGAAAAGATGAAGAAGTGGCACGACAAGAAGATCCTACCTCGAGACTTTAAGGTAGGAAAACAAGTATTACTCTTCAAATCTCGCCTCCGTCTCTTCCCTGGGAAGTTAAAGTCCAGATGGTCAGGACCATTCATCGTGAAGAACATGAAGTCATACGGAGCAGTAGAGATCAGTCCGCTGGATTCTGATAGAAGCTTCACAATCAATTGCCAACCCCTGAAATTATACATGGGAGGAGAAACCGACAGCGGAACAACCACGGTTGCCCTCGTAGAGGTAAAGTGAGTTAGGTACGTCAGGCTCATGACGTTGAACAAGCGCTACTGGGGAGGAAACCCTAGAATTTATTGTTTTCTAAGTTCTTTAGTTTAATTAATTATGAAAATACAAAAAAATTAGATAGTTAGGTTAAGGTGATCATAAATGAGGAGTCAAAAGAAAAATCTCAGTGGCTCATGCTTGAGCGCTCGAGCGCCAAATTGCAATGAAAAAAATTAATCGAGGAGAGCGCTTGAGCGCCCAAATGGATGCTCAAGCGCGTCCCAACAGGGAGAATGAGTAAATATGGGCACTTAGCACGATCGAGCGCCCAAATGGTCGCTCGAGCGCGCAAAACTACACTCACATTTGTAGCCCCCTGCCCATGGGCGCTCAAGTGCTCCGCAGAGCGCTCAGGCGCGCTAAAAGAGGGAAAAGTGTAATTCGAAGAGCACGTTCGAGCGCTACATTGGGCGCTCGAGCGCGCTACATTGGGCGCTCCAGCGGTTCACAAAATTTCTGGAAATTTTCTTTTAAAAACCCTTGTTCCCATTTTCCCTTTTTTCTGTCACATACTCTCTTTCACTCACATTTCCTCACTCTCTCACATTCTTTACCCAACCCACAATCCCATATCCATTTTCAACCCTCTTGCACAAGAACGACAGGTATGCAAATTCTCTCTTCTAATGTTATAATTCATTACTCTTACATTATTTGTTCATACATTGGAAAAATTGGGTACGAAAATGGGGCAAGGGTTCTAAGCTTGAAATTAGGGTTCATGAATTGGGAGTTCATAGATTTTGCATTTTTGTTAGAAATTAAACAGGCAACAAGTCTAATGAACACCTGAATACTCCACCCACAAGAAACCATTCATAATTGCATTAATTCATAAGGGTGCATTGATTCATAAAATTCAAACAAGTAATGTTGCATGCCAACTGTTTGATAAAATGCAGAAATGGAAGGAAACTATATGCTTGTTATGTTAGGAAGATTGTTAGGAATATCAATTGAAATTACAGGGAAATAATCAGGATAGGATATCATGGACCTGGTTACAAAATCAATGACAGATATTCTTATTCATACAAATGAAGTTGCCCACTAAGTGTTAAATAAATGTCTAGTTGAATGATGACATTGATAAGTGCTTATACAAATTGAGCATTATTTGCATAAAAAATTTAATTTGCACTTGTTGTTCATTGAATTAAAAAGAAATCCACACTTAAGATAGTCATATGCAACCTCGTGCAAGCTTGGTGATTATACATTAACTCAAATTTGGGAATCAGCTATGCATGACATTAGAACCATACCTTAAAACAAATCTGGGAAATCAAAATGCATATTTGTATTGACTTGGAAATATTTTGTTGATCTACAGGATGTCAAGAAGAAGCAAGAACACTGGAAATAAAGGGCACAGAGGCACCAAGCAAACTGGTGTCGGTTCTAGTTCCCAAACACCTGCAAAAGTGGAGGTGCCAAGGTTCAAGTCCCCAGCCCATAAGTATAGGTACCACGCATATATCCTAGGCAAGGCAATCTGCAAAGAGAGAGTTCTCCATCTCGCCATGGGACAACACCCTGATTTTTTCAATAACATCACAAGAAGGGGATGAAGGAACTTCTACACCTTGCCAGTAGAGACAAGGTAAGACATCTGCAGGGAGTTCTTTGCAAATGCCTATATTGAGAATGAAGAGGGAGTGGAGAAGCAGTATATCAACTATGTGAGGGGGAAAGAGATCAATTATGATTCTCTCTCCATTCAAAATTTGTTGAAGACAGCCCATTGTGATAGGACATCTATCATTACTTGTGCATACTACAATAAATGCACTTCCCTAGAGTATAAGAAAGATGAATTGGAGGCTGTAAAACCTATCCTGGAATGAATCACAAACCCAGGAGAGATGTGGGACAAAACAAGGGACGAGCATCCTAAGAGAGTGTGGTTGAAGAACTTGAACAATCCAGCCAAGGTATGGTATCATTTTGTGGTGAGCAACATCATGCCCTCTGCTAACCACACTAAGGTGGTAGTAAAGAGGGCAGTGTTGATTTGGGCTATTATGCAGGAGATGCCCATTGACCTACCTAGGATCCTATCTGAGAGCCTTTATAACATGGCCCGCAGCAACAACAAAAAGGCATCCATTGGCCATAGCTCTTTGATACAGTATATGTGTCAGGCAGCAGGGGTAGAGATTCCCACTACTGGTGGAAGGGAAATTACCTTGTTGCCAACCATCAACGTCAAGTGGATTTCTGATAAGCTAAGGCAACCAGTATAGGAAGATGGATCTGTGGCAGAGGCAGCTCAGGCAAGACGGCGGAGGCGAGCTCGACACACACCAGCCCAGGCCGACGAGACTTCTGGACCAGCTGCTGGAGGGTCAGTAGAAAGTCGACTGACTGCTCTAGAGACTCATGTAGGATTCATCTGGCGCAGAAACCAGTATATGCAGAGGAGACAGCTTGAGTATCAGACACACATCCTGAGATACCTCGGCATTACCCAGCCAAATGGACTACCAGCCTTCCATCCTGAGCCTTACGATGGATCAGAGGAGGAGGGTGCATATGATGTTGTACACAGAGGGACCAGCAGAATTCCAGCTACTGAAGGCCAGGACAATGAGGAGGAGGATGGTAGGATACCGTCATGACACCCGCCATAGTGCGAGATGCAAAGGTTGAGGAGCTAGATGACTGATCACCTTGCCACTTTTATGTTTTATTTCAGTTTTATTTTGTTTTAGATTATTATGTTTTTATGGTATGAGATAAACCTATGATGCAGTATGGTATTTCAGCACTGATGACAGATAGTTTTTGTTGATGCTGTTTCACGAGGAATCGACTAGTTCTTAAACTCTTAACGCGATTTTTTAGATTTAAATTAGTTGTTGGGGACAGCAACATTTAAATCTGGGAATGGGAAACGCGTAGTTCATCAGCTGGTAGTGCTAATTGACCGGAGAAACTTCATGAGTACACACAGAACATCCGGCTAGTACAGGGAAATATCTCAACCTTTTTCTTTTTTTAATGCAATTTGAATTTAATTTCTTTTGTTAGAGTTTTAACTAATAAAAACCCCAAGCCACTGTTTTATGAAAAGTTTGAAAGTTTTACTCAGTGCTTTTAAATAGAAAAATGGCGGGAATTTTATTTAATCAGTAATTGATTCAGAGCATGATGATGCATTTACTGGAATTTTCATAATGAGCATCAGTGTAATGATTTCCATGATTCATTAAATATTCTCTTAAGTGATGATGAAATTTTTTTAGATAAAGAATACGGGAATTACTGTGCATTCATAGCCTTGAGGTTTTGAGCCTATACAGAAAATTTTTATTGAGTGTGCATTCCACTGTATGAAGTATCTAGAACTTGCTTTGTTTCTTGCTTGAATTGGTATGTGATATATTCTATGGATATGATTGAGGCATGTTCTTTCTTTAAACTAGATGGCTAAATAGCCAACCATTGCTGAGATTCCTTAGTTAAACCCTTTTGAGCCTAGGCTTGTTTGTTCTTTGAAAACCTATGAAGATGAATAAGCCACTTTCCATATAAATCCTCACCTTATTTGAAATTAAATTTCAGATTTGAATTGAGGAACAAATGATAATTAATTGATTACATAAACTGTAATGTATGGAAGTACAAGGAAAAAGGGCAAAAGTCAAGGAAGTAAGGTTGGTTAGAATGAAAAAGAAAGAAATAAAGAAAAGGAAAATTACTCAAAAAGAGGAAAAAGAAAAGAAGTGACAAGAAAGAAGAAAATTTGTTATGAGAAAAGAGAACGACAAACAAGAGAAAATTTCAAAAGAAAAAGAAGAAGAATGGACCAAAAAGAAGGAGAAGTTGTTACAAATTGTTAGATGGTTGCATCTATTCCTCTTTCAATCTGGAATTTAATCTTGGAACTCATTCTCTAAATTTTTCCTTCCTTTAGCCAGGCCAAGTTATAACCCTAAGCAAGACCTCTTGATCTGTTGGATATGTCACAATAACTGTGGAGAGCGAGAATATAATCAAGCCTATGGTAGTGTTGATTCAGTGGGATACGAGTGAAACATGTTGCGAAATCGGCAAGTATACCGATCGTTCCAAGTCATAAAGTGATAAGAAAAGTATCGTTCCCACGAGGATTGAGGCACCAAGTACTAGTCTAACTATTCCCTTTAATTTGGAACATAAAAGTTGTTTGTGTTGTGAAATAATTGAGTTTGGAAAATCCAAAACAGAAATTAAAACAATTAAATTTAAAAACAGAATTTAAATAACAGTGGACTTTGAACGCATGCAAGAAAAGATCAAGAACGCGAGAAAAGATTGATGAAAAATTCGTAAGAAAATTGTAGCCACGATACACTTCATCTCCGATCCTCCCTTATATTCCTATATTGTATTTTATAAATAATTAATTCGTTTGTTCAGACAATTCATTATTTCCTACAAAATAGTTGAACCCTAATGTCTTAGTGATTTCAATTCTTTAACCCAATTAGAACCCTAATGTCTTAGTGATCCTTCTTGAATTAAGCATTAAGCAAATGAATTATGAGTCTGCAATTTATGTAAGCATATGTCTAGATCATACACAAATTGTTATTCTACCCCTGTCTAGATTAAAATCCCAATATGTCTATTGTGAATTCTAACCCTCAAAGTTTTATAATTTAGAGTGGCCTATTCTAAACAGGTTATGGAAAAATTAAACCAGGTAGAATAAAACAAACTAACTAATTAAATTATAAAATATCAATACATAAAATATAAAAGGATTTACATCGGGTCCGTGATCTTAACTATATAAAGAAATTAGCCATACATGTTCATGTCTGACTTAAACAAATAAAAAGAAAAATTGTTGATAAACTATAAAGAAGAAAAGAAGAAGAATAAAAACTCAATGTCTTCAGCCTTCAACTTCCGTGGAATCCTGATCTTCAGCGTGAGTTTCCAAGAATTTTCTCAATTCTCTGATCCTCGCAATTTGCTCCAGCCAAAGATGATTGTTTCTGGGAGTCTAAGCCTCTATTTATAGACTTTGTGTCTTGCTCAGATATCTTGATTAAATCTTCATCGTAAATCTCAGTGTGATCTTTTCTCTGATTTAAAACAGGATTTACTGCTGATTTGTCCGCACCTCCCACGCCACTAACGTGGTTCCCACGCTGATAGCGTGGGAGTTTTGTTCACAATACTGGAGTTCCACGTAACTAGCGTGGTTCCCACGCTGTGAGCGTGGGTTGCAGGGAAGTATGGCGCTACTAGCATTAGTGCCACGCTAGTAGCGTGGATGTCTCAGGATGACTTTGAATTCTGGCGCTACTAGGGTGAATTCCACGCTAGTAGCGTGGATGTATCTGTATGAAACGGCTCCTCCACGCTGTCAGTGCCACACCCACGCTATCAGCGTGGGCCTTCAATTTGGTATTTTCCCATTGAGCTCTAGTTTGTCTATTTTTCCTACGAAATCAGCATAAAATCAGTTGCACAATCTCTGATTGAGATTTTCACAGATCAACAGTAAATATTACCTTTTTACTTAACATTAACCAATATTCTTTCTCTTTTTGGCTTGGATTTACCCATATGCTGGATGCATATCAAACAATTCCCAGATTTGAACGTTGGTGTCCTCAGCAATGTAATGGATTAAAGTTAGAAGCAAAGATTAATTCTGTGAAAACATGGAACACAAACATCTTAAGAAATCAGACTGCTATGCATGTATAACTCCTTATTTAAAAACTTCAAACAATGCTTTTCAGTTATAACAAGAATTCAAATCCTAGCTTGAACATTCCTCACCAGATAAATGTACTCTCATCACTCTCAGTGTTTGAGGGTTTACACTTATTCCATCAGTGTAGTAGTAATTCCATAGGCTTGAACATATTCTCAATTCCTAAGATTGAGGAATCCATTTGACATGCATAGACTGATCAAAAGGTCTTTGATAGGTTATAACTTGGCCTCGCTTGGGGGTAAGAATCTTTTGGACAAGGCTGATTTTAATTTGAGAGACTGAAACACTGAGCTATTGATAATACTTCCTTCTCATTGTTTTAATTCTGGCTCATTTCATCAATTTGGGATTCTTTTCCCTTTTTCACTACCTTTTTCTTTTATTTCCTTGTTTGCATATGTTTTCTTTCTTTTCTCTTTTGAGCTGCATCTTTGCAGAGTATTCCTTTTTCATTCTCTCTATCGAGCTACCTTTCTGCAAATTGTTCTTCTTTTCCTTTTTCAAATTGCTTAACTTTCCTTTGAGCTTTTCCTTTGACCAGCATTCAATCTCTCTCAAGGTGTGTCAAGGGAAACATGCTTAAGAAATTTTCATCGGGTTTTGAATGAACTGGCTTAAGGCTCAAAAGGGTTTAACAATGGAAATTCTTCTAGGTAGGCTGTTTGGCTCTATGTTATCAAGAATAAACATGCCTTTATCATGTCAGTAATGCATGCAAGCCAGAGAAACAGTTCAAGTTCTAGAAAACTACTACAGTGAGGCCTCTCTAAAAAAAAATTATGTTTAGGCTCAAATCCTCACAGTTATATTTCAAACTAGAATGTCAATTCAAAGTTTCAGATCAAGCATTATCTAAAATTTTCACCAAACAGTTATACAAACAAGCAGTCATTATTCTTATATAAAAACAATTAATTGCTCCACAGATATCATGCTTCTTATAATTCAATCTAATTACTTACTGAGTAAGCTTACAAAAATCTAAGAATGCTTGTTCCGAAATTCTCTACTTTTGGGTTTTTTTCTAAAAATATTAAAAATGGAATCAAATTAATTAAATGAAAACAAAAAATAAAAAAATTATTGAAGGTTAAAATTTCTCCTTTTTTTCAGAAAAAATTCCTGTTTAGACGTCATTTCTGTTGTGTAGTTCTGCAGTTAGCAGGTCTCGCATACAACATGTTACCAATTCCCAGATTTAGAACGTTTCTGTCCTCAGCAACAAACTATACTAGTCGAAGAAGCTAATTCTGCCAGGTGGAACACACACACTTGTTAAACAGTAAAACAGAATAGTCATCAAAGAGTACTGAATAGAGAGGAAATAATGCAACCATAACATCCAAACAAAATACTCAAAACAGCACAAGAAAATTCTAAAGTGAATATAATGGTGAAGTGAGTGATATGTGATGCAATGCAAAATAATCAAGAGTCGTCCATAGTGGCATCTGCATCATGATCAGCATCGTCAGCGGGAGCTACGTGTGGCTCATCCTGCTCAGGAGGTGGTGAAGGTGGTGGAAATTGCGGCCAAAAACTCGCAGTATCAATCCCTCAATCACGGCATAGCCTCTCCATCATGCTCATTATATACTGGTTCTGGATCATCATCTGCTGCGTCCGACAGTCCAGGGTCTGGAGAAGAAGAGAGTCGGCAGAGGGAGCTACGGTTGCGGCGGTTGGCTCGTCATCCGGCTCTGGAAATGCGGGTGGTGGTGGTGGTAGTGAGCCATTAGATGCTTTCCAGAGTGCCTGTCTGGTTGACTCATTCCTCATGGCTATAAAATGGTTCTGGGTCATTTCCCGCTTAATCTTTACATCACGGGGCTCCTCCTCAGGTATCTCTACTCCAGCCTGCAAACATAGCTACTCAATCAATGAGCTATGTGCTAGACGAATTTCTTGCTTCCCTTGAGTGATGACGTATACTATCTTATCAGAAAGGATAGCGCCAATGTGGAGATTCTCCTCCCCATGAGGGTGTATAGCAATACCGCTCTCTCAACATTGACATCACTCAGATTTGTGGAGGCTATGTGATAACATATATTTTGTTACAATTATTTATTACTCTTGGTTGGTATTTTTAGGTTTTATTTGAATTAAATAAAGGTCTTTTTGGTCAAATCAGAATTATAGATTTTAATTAGGTTTAATTGATTTTCGTCATAATTTCTCAGATTTACACTACTTTCGTATTTTGACCATATCTCACTCTACAGATGTCCGATTCACTTCTTTATTGTTGCTTTTTGCATCTAACAGATAGGGCTACAATCTTTATTTCAGCTACTGAAGCCCAATTTGGACGGAAAGATGGTCGAAACCTGAGCCCAAGATGGACATGTTTTGCTGGAAATTTATTTTGACGTTTGGACGTAAGTTATCAATTGAGATCAATCGCGATTTGGTAATTATTTGTCCAATGATGGATATCCTTGGAATCCTAATTCTTGGGTTGATTGCTTTTAATTTGATTACTTTTTATTTTATTTTATTTCCGTTTAAGGGTGGTGCGGTGGTTGGTTCGGCGGCTGGGAGTAAGGGTTGAAGGTGAAGGAACGGTGAGGGAAGGGGAAGGAAGAGAACGGCTAGGAAGAAATTAGGTTAGGGGGGAAAGGAAAATTAGGCCTTCTTTTTAAAAATCTGATTTTTGAACTGGCGCTCACAGCGTGGGTTTCATGCTGTTAGCGTGAATCTCTCTGTGTGTTTTGGGTCCTATGGCGCTCTGAGTGTGAATTTCACGCTCGTAGCGTGCGTTCTTCGTGAGTTTCTGACGTTGTCAGTGTGGGATTCACGCTGTGAGCATGGAACTCACGGGAACATTGGGACCATTGGCGCTGATAGCGCTATTCCCACGCTGATGGTGTGTCTTTCAGCGCCACCATGGCGCTGTTAGCGTGATACTCACTGTATCAATTTGCTTTCTGGCGCTACTAGCGTGGATCGGACGCTAGTAGCGCCAGTTCCCAGATTTTTTTTGTTTTCTTTTTATCACTCATATTCACCATTATTTTTTATTTTTGTTTTTATCTAACCTAGAATGAAATTAAAACAATAAAAATTAACTTTTGATACTGGGTTGCCTTCCAGTGAGCGCTTGTTTAACGTCACGATCCTGACGTGAACAGTTTAAGACTCAGGTGAAGCCAGTGGGACAGAAATTTTGTCCTGATTCACCTGCCCTCCATGGTATAATTTCAGCCTACAACCATTAACTTTGAAAGAATTATCAGTATCTGTAGGAGAAATTTCTATTGTACCATAAGAGTATACCTTTTTCACAACAATGGGACCTTACCAGCAGGATTTGAGTTTACCTGGAAACAATCTCAGTCGAGAACTGTACAATAATATCTGTTATCCCGGCTCAAATTCCTTTGGAGTTATCTTCTTGTCATGCCACCTCTTTGTCTTTTCCTTGTAGATCCTGGCATTCTCATAAGCAGCTAACCTAAACTCATCCAACTCATGTAATTGCAGTAATCTTTTTTCATTAGCTTTAGTTGGTTCAAAGTTCAGATATTTAGTTGCTCAGATAATCGTATGTTCTAACTCAACAGGGAGATGACAGGACTTACCGTACACCAGTTGGAATGGTGTCATAGCTATGGGAGTCTTGAAGGTTGTTCTGTATGCCCAGAGTGCATCGTCAAGCCTCTTTGCTCAATCCTTTCTTGTGTGGCTCACAGTTTTCTCGAGGATTCGCTTCAACTCTCTGTTGGAAATCTCCACTTGTCCGCTTGTCTGAGGATGATACAATGTGGCCACTTTGTGTGTGACTCCATACTTCTTGAGAAGACCCTCAAATTGTTTCTTGCAGAAATGGGTTCCTCCATCGCTGGTGATGACTCTTGGAACTCCGAATCGGGTGAAGATGTTTCTCTGTAGAAAGGCCACGACTACCCGAGCATCATTTGTCGATAAGGCCACGACTTCCACCCACTTGGACATGTAGTCCACAGCAACCAAGATGTATTGGTTGGAGTATGACAAAGGGAAAGGTCCCATGAAGTTAATACCCCATACATCAAAGATTTCCACTTCCAGTATGCAATTCAGCGGCATCTCATCCTCCCGTGATATGTTTCCCGTCCTCTGGCATCTGTCACACTTCTCCACAAACTCCTTTGAGTCTTTAAAGATTGTGGGCCAATAAAATCCACATTGTAGACCTTCTGTGCGGTTCTATTTCCACCAAAGTGTCCTCCATAATCTGAAGCATGGCAATGCCACAGAATCTTTGGAATTTCCATCGCAGCTGCACACCTGCGAATAATCCCATCAACACATTGAAAATATAAGTAAGGGTTGTCCCAGTAATACCGTTTTGCATCATACAGGAACTTCTTTTTCTGTTGTCATGTGAGTTCTTCAGGAATTGATCCTACAGCCTTGTAATTTGCAAATTCTGCGAACCATGGCGCGAATCGGATTTCCATTACTTGTTCATCAGGGAAGGATTTTTTTATTTCAATCTCAAGTCCATCTTGCAGTTCTTTGGCTTGAATCCTTGACAAGTGATCTGCCACTTTGTTTTCAACACTCTTCTTGTCTCTAATCTCGAGATCAAATTCGTGGAAAAGAAGCATCCAACGTAGCAGTCGTGGCTTTGCACCCTTTTTACTCATGAGATACTTCAATGCAGAGTGGTCAATAAAAACAATAACTTTAGATCCTATCAGGTAAGGTCTAAATTTATCTAATGCATATACTACAGCTAACATCTCTTTTTCAGTTGTGGCATAATTCACTTATGCCTCATTTAGAACCTTGCTAGCATAGTAAATCACATGTAATAACTTATCCTTACGCTGACCGAGGACTGGTCCTATTGCGTACGCACTTGCATCACACATGAGCTCAAAAGGAAGAATCCAATCAGGCGCCATCAGGACAGACGCGGTTGTCATCTTTTCCTTCAGCAGGTTAAAGGACTTCAGGCATTCTTCATCAATTTTAAATTCAGAGTCCTTCACCAACAGTTGACTCAATGGTTTCGCAATCTTGGAGAAGTCCTTGATGAATCGTCTGTAAAAACCTGCATGTCCTAAGAAGCTTCGAACACCATTCACATTAGAAGGAGGGGGAAGTTTTTCAATTAATAACAGTTTAGGTTTATCAACTTCTATCCGTTTTTCAGAAATCTTATGGCCTAATATTATCCCATCATTTACCATAAAATGACATTTTTCCCAGTTTAAAACCAAATTTGTTTCTTGACAACGCCTCAAGACCATAGCTAAATTAACTAAGCAAGAATCAAAGCAAGAATCAAATATAGAAAAGTCATCCATAAATACCTCCAATGATTTTTCAATCATATCAGAAAAGATGGAAAGCATGCACCTTTGAAAAGTAGCAGGCGTATTGCAAAGGCCGAATGGCATCCTTCTGTAAGCGAACACTCCAAAGGGACAAGTGAAAGTTGTTTTCTCCTGATCCTCTGGGGCAACAGGTATCTAGTTGTAGTCGGAGTAACCATCTAGGAAACAGTAATATGCATATCCGGACAATCATTCCAGCATCTGATCAATGAAAGGGATAGGAAAATGATCTTTTCATGTGGCGTCATTTAGTCTTCTGTAGTCCACACACATCCTCCACCCTGTTATGGTTCTGGTGGGGATCAGTTAATTGCTCTCGTTCTTGATCACTGTAACTCCGCCTTTCTTGGACACTGTTTGGACAGGACTTACCCATGCAGTGTCTGAGATTGGGTAGATCATGCCGGCATCAAGGAGCTTTACCACTTCCTTCCGAACCACCTCTTTCATGGTAGGATTTAGTCTTCTTTGAGGTTGTCTCTCAGGTTTGATGTTATCTTCCATTAGTATTTTGTGAGTGCAGAAGGAAGGATTGATTCCTTTTAGATCGAAGATGGACCATCCAATGGCTGTTTGATGGTCTTTGAGAATTTTCATCGACTTTGATTCTTCAGTCTCAGACAGCTCTTTGTTGATGATGATAGGATACGTTTCTTCATATCCTAAGAAAACGTATTTTAGATTAGATGGAAGCTCTTTTAGCTCCACCTCAGGTGCTTCTTTTATTGTGTCTGACTCTTTCTCTTTCAACTCCTCTGTCGGAATTTCAGCATCTTCCTTCGTAGGGTTTTCATCAAAGAATTCTTTCTCTTCTTCAAGAGTTTGATCATCTTCTTTTTCAAGGAGGAGTGCTGCAAGAATGTCTACCCGAAAACAGTCACCATTATCTCCTGCATGCTTCATAACTTTGAACACATCGTTGGTGACTTTTTTGTCGTCCATTCTCAATTCCAGCTTTCTGTTTTCCACATCTATCAAAGCTCTTGTTGTAGCAAGGAATGACCTACCCAATAAAAGAGGCATTTCTCCTCCTTCGTCCATGTCGAGGACTACAAAGTCAGCAGGGAAGATGAACTTGTCCACTTTGACAAATACGTCTTCAATTACTCCGTTCGGTCTTCTCAACGTTCTATCAGCAAGTTGGAGCGATAATGTTGTCGGCTTCAACTCAGAGATTCCAAGAGTTTTCATTACAGACAGTGGCATAAGGTTGATGCTTGCTCCCAGATCACACAATGCCCGACCAACATCAATGTTGCCTATCGCAATCGGAATGTTGAAACTTCCTGGATCTTGAAGCTTTGGTGGAAACTTTTTCTAGATTATGGCACTACATTCTTCTGTGAGAGCAACTGTTTCACATTCCTGCAACTTATGCTTTCTAGACAAGAGTTCTTTCATAAACTTAGCATAGTTAGGCATGTTAGCTAAAGCTTCAACAAAGGGAATATTAATTTGCAACTTTTTAAATATTTCTAAAAACCTGGCTTGTTGTTATTTCTGTGCTTGCCTTGACTTTATGGGATAAGGTGGTTTCTCAAAGCAAGAGAAATCCTATTGCTTCTTTGGAGTCTCTGCATCTTTCTCCTTTGCTTCCTCTTTGTCATCCTTTGAAGGTGTTTCCTCCTTTTTTTCTATCACCGGCTCAAGAACTGGTTCGTCTGCTTTCTTTTGCTGAACCACCTTTGGTTTTTCTTGAGGAGTGATAACAATTCCGCTTCTTGTAGCAATTGATTTGCAATCTTCTCACAGATTGATTATTATGTTACTTGGAAACTGACCTTTAGTCATTTCTTCAAGTTGTTTTGACAGTTGGCCTATCTGGTTTTCCAAGTTTCTCATAGATGCATCCTGATTTTTGTGATGAGCCCTTGTCTCATTCATGAATGTGTCAGTTGTCTTTGTCAACTGTATCAATGCTCTCTCCAGTTCAGATATTTGAGTTTGTGGGACTGGTGGAGGTTGTATATAGTTGTTGGACTTGAAATCCAAACTTGTTCCTTGCACTCTCCTTTGGAAGTTGTTCCCTGGAGCATTGTTCTGGTTTCTTCCATAATTCAGCTGTGGTTTTGGTTCATACCAGATTCCATTGACTTGTAAAGCATCAGATCCTACTAATGTTAGGCAAATGTTAGTATCATGCTTCTCTTGACAATACTCACAGTTGACTGAGTCAATTTGAGCTGTAGAGAGTTGCAACTTGTCTAACTTAGCATTCATAATTGCTATTTGTTGAGATAGAATCTTTTGTTCTGCAAGTGATGCATCATTGTTTCCCAATTGCAGGATTCCCGTTCTTGGTTGAATTGGTTGAACCGGTGGAACTGTCATTGATGCATTATCAGCTCTTGCCATGAAGTCAATCAACTCTATAGTTTGAGTTGCTGTCTTCTTTGCTATAGTTCCTCCAGCTGCACCATTGACCATTATTCTGGGTTCTGGCATCATTCCGTTATAGAAGACTCTGACCTTTTTCTCGTCCGGCAAGTCGTACTGGGGACACTTCCTAATCAATTCTTGGAACCTGGTCCAAGCTGCACATAAAGTTTCTCCCGGATGTTGAGTGAAGTTGGTGATCTCATTCACCAACTTATTGTATTTCTCCCTGGAGAAGTTCTCTACGAAGAATTTAGCAGCTAATTCATCCCACGTTGTGATGCTGTTGGGGGCTTGTCTATCCAACCATCTCAGAGTTTTTCCTGTCACAGCAAAAGGGAATAGTCTGAGTCTAATTGCATCATTGGGCACCCTGTTATGCTTGGTTGTATCACAGATTCTCAGAAATCTGTCCATGAAATCATGGGGGTCTTCATCGTCTTCTCTGCCAAATGGATTTTTCTCAACCAAGTTTATCAGTGCTGGCTGGATGTCAAAATTATTGGCGTTGACTGGTGGTCTGATGATGCTTGAATTTGGCCTTGTAAACATTGGAGCCAAGATTGACTCCATCAATTCCTCCGCAGGAGGTTGTTGATTATTAGCGGCCATCCCAGGTTCGGCTTTCGGCACTGAACTCGAGGATTCCTCTATCTTTCTTGCTCTGGTTTGCTTCCGATTCCTCTTAGCAGTCTTCTCAATTTTTGGATCAAACTGTAAAAGTTCCTTCTTAGCTTTACCTCGCATAAAAAGAAAGAAATCTTTTAGTAACAAAAATAAAAATAAAAATTCCAATCTCAAAGATCGAAAGTTAAAACTAATATTGGCGTATTCAATCCCCGACAACGGCGCCAAAAACTTGTTGCAAAATCGGCAAGTATACCGATCGTTCCAAGTAATAAACTGATAAGAAAAGTATCGTTCTCACGAGGATTGAGGCACCAAGTACTATTCTAACTATTCCCTTTAATTTGGAACAGAAAAGTTGTTTGTGTTGTGAAATAATTGAGTTTGGAAAATCCAAAATAGAAATTAAAACAATTAAATTTAAAAATAGAATTTAAATAACAATGGACTTTGAATGCATGCAAGAAAAGATCAAGAATGATGAAAAATTTGTAAGAAAATTGTAGCCAGGATACACTTCACCTCCGATCCTCCCATATATTCTTATATTGTATTTTATAAATAATTAATTCGTTTGTTCAGACAATTCATTATTTCCTACAAAATAGTTGAACCCTAATGTCTTAGTGATTTTAACCCTTTAACCCAATTAGAACCCTAATGTCTTAGTGATCCTTCTTGAATTAAGCATTAAGCAAATGAATTATGAGTCTGCAATTTATGTAAGCATATGTCTAGATCATACACAAATTGTTATTCTACCCCTGTCCAGATTAAAATCCCAATATGTCTATTGTAAATTCTAACCCTCAAAGCCTTATAATTTAAAGTGGCCTATTCTAAACAGGATATGGAAAAATTAAATCAGGTAGAATAAAACAAACTAACTAATTAAATTATAAAATATCAATATAGAAAATATAAAAGGATTCACATCGGGTCCGAGATCCCAACTATATAAAGAAATTAGCCAGACAAGTTCATGTCTGACTTAAACAAATAAAAAGAAAAATTGTTCATAAACTATAAAGAAGAAAAGAAGAAGAATAAAAACTCAATGTCTTCAGCCTTCAACTTCCGTGGAATCCTGATCTTCAGCGCGAGTCTCCAAGAATTCTCTCAATTCTCTGATCCTCGCAATTTGCTCCAGCCAAAGATGATTGTTTCTATGAGTCTAAGCCTCTATTTATAGACTTTGTGTCTTGCTCAGATATCTTGATTAAATCTTCGTCGTAAATCTCAGTGTGCTCTTATCTCTGATTTAAAACAGGATTTACTGCTGATTTGTCTGCACTTCCCACGCTACTAGTGTGGTTCCCACGCTGATAGCGTGGGAGTTTTGTTAACAATACTGGAGTTCCACGCAACTAGCGTGGTTCCCACGCTGTGAGCGTGGGTTGCAGGAAAGTATGGCGCTACTAGCGTGAGTGCCACGCTAGTAGCGTGGATGTCTCGGGATGATTTTGAATTCTGGTGTTACTAGCATGAATTCCACGCTAGTAGCATGGATGTATCTGTATGAAATGGCTCCTCTATGCTGTCAGCGCCACACCCACGCTATCAGTGTGGGCCTTCAGTTTGGTATTTTCCCATTGAGCTCCAGTTTGTCTGTTATTCCTACAAAATCAGCATAAAACCAGTTGCACAATCTCTGATTGAGATTTTAACATATCAACAGTAAATATTTCCTTTTTACTTAAGATTAAACAATATTGTTTCTCTTTTTGGCTTGGATTTACCCATATGTGAATTGAATTCTTAGTGAGGGAGTGTTTCAGGAAATTTTCCTTATTCTTGCTCTTAAGAATTTTGTTTAAATTTTTTCTGATGAATTATGAATCTTGTTGATTGATGCATCAATTTTTAGAGTCTGAATGCTCTGTAATCATGTCTCTGATAAATCTTTCCTGTCAAATTCCATGCCGTTAAGGATTCCTACTCCCTATTCTCTTAGTTTTCTTCTAATTGATTGCTGAGGACAACAATATTTAAATCTGGAAATGTTTGATAAACCTTTGGTTTACTATGATTTTAGGCTAAATTATATGAGAAATATGTAGTAGATTGCATGGAATTCAAGGTTTTACAACATATAAATCATGAGATAAGAATTTGAGCTAACATTTTGAGTTTCTTTGCATTTTGAAGGTAAAACCACACTTATTGGTGCTAAAAAGTGATGAAGAAATCATGACAAAGAGTTGTAGCTCAATATGGACCAAAGGAAGCCAAAATAATACAAGTCAAGGGCCAGAATAGGATGCTCAAGCGCAGAAATGGACGCTCGAGCGTGTTTAAGTAGGAAAAATAGCTAAATTGAGCAATCCAGGACGCTCAAGCGCCCATTAGCGCGCTCAAGCGCCCAAACCTGCAAGATTTCACCTTTGAGGAGCATGCTCGAGCGCCCAGTTGGCCGCTCGAGTGCGTCCAGCCAGGCAGAATTCCCAAATTGAGGCACATAAGCACGCTCAAGCGCCCAGTAGTGCGCTTGAGCGCCCAAATACGAACCCAATCAGCCCAAGATTTGATTTGATTTGCCAATTGATACAGATTTGTAATATTTGGAATGAAAGCGGAAACAAATCAATCCTGATTTTTTAATTGATAGAGATTTATGGGAGATTTGATGGAGAATTAAAAAGATATGGCTTCAATGGTTATAAATAGGGAGCTGAGGGTCAACCAATTGATGAATCCAGAGCATTACACAGAGACTTGAAGGAGGAATCCTGTTGCAGAGCGTTGAAGCACTGAGGAACCAAGTCAACATCACACCAATGGAGGCTTAGGTTTCTCTTTTCTTTACTATTATTTTTCAATTCAGTATGCTAGGCTAGAATTTTATGTAGTTAGGGGTAGATGAAACCTAATTGACTCTTTATGTTTATGAATTAAATTGTCTCCAGATTCTTTTCTTTTTATAATTGAATAAATTTATCTGTCTTTAATGCTTTCTATGAGTTTGCTCCTTATAGATTGATTTAGGGGAATTGTATGACAATAGGGATGTTGGTGCATGAACCCTGATTTGATAAATTTATCACAATCCTTGTGATCTAGGGATAGACATAGGGCAATTGTGCAATCTTTAAATTCTTGATCTTAATGCATGTTTTCTTGGGGAATAATCAGGGAACTAGAGTTCTTTCAAGATCACATAGATTTAGGATAACAAGGAATTGAGCTCTGATTAACTTCGAAAGAATTGATTAGCATTATATTAAGAAAAGATTCTTAACAGCTTAATTCATAGCATATAGAGAAAATTGGGGGAAGTCGAAACCCTAACTACGCTTGTTTTTAATCTTTAATCAATCATCATCTTTTCCAATTGTCATTTTAATTCTGAATTTTTAAATTGCATGTTATTGCTTGTTTCAATTTCAATTCTCTCAAATCCAATTCTTGATTGTCCAACTAAACCGCGATTAGCGAACTAGTGTTTGAAAATTTGATCCTCGTGGGAACGATCTCGTACTCCGGTATAACTTTATTACGTAACGACCGGTGCACTTGCCAAGTCGCAACAATGCACGAAAATCAACGGTTAAGATGTGGTGTAAGATGATCTGATCTATATATATATATATATATATATATATATATATATATATATATACATATATATATATGGGATAAGATCAACTTACACCGGTGTAAGAATAATAAGTCTTACACCAAATCTTAACCGTTGATTTTCGTGCATCTAACGGTTAAAATTTATGGGGAATTAAAAATTAATTAATGAGTGAGACCAAATAAATCTTAACCGTTAGATGCAGAAAATCAATGGTTAAGATTGAGTGTAAGACTTCTAACTTTTACACTGGTGTAAGAATATCCTGCCCCTATATATATATATATATATATATATATATATATATATAGGATCGGATCATATATATATAGAATCGAATTATGTGGTTGAAGTGAGTCAGAATTTAGACAAAGGGGTGTCTGTATATATATATATATATATATATATATATATATATATATATATATATATATATATATATATATATATATATATATATATATATATATATGAGGTAGGATCCTTTGACACCGGTGTCAAATTTGAAATTTAACACCTCATATGAGAGCCGTTAGATCAAAAAATATCAACGACTTTGATTTGTAAGCATGTGAGACCATTGATATTTTTTGATCTAACGGCTCTCATATGAGGTGTCAAATTTCAAATTTGACACCGGTGTCAAAGGATCCTACCTATATATATATATATATATATATATATATATATATATATATATATATATATGGGCCTAGTGCCACAAGAGACTGGCCTATATTAATTCGATCCAAGTACTCAACGATTGATGATAGCGATAAGAAAGCATACTTCTTAAACTCCTAGGTGAAGAAACCCTCGTACTAAGAGAGTCACATATATAAGAACCCATAGATGCGAAGCGTTCATGAAATTAATTCCAACCCTGAAACGTTTTTAATCAAATGCAAGTCTTTCTCTCCTACTCGTACCAATACCAAGGGAAGAGTAATAGAATCGGTTCTCTTCAAAGCGTAAAGTTGCATAACTACAACCTAACGAATTATTATATTCTTGCCACTAGTCCAAGGGAAGAAGAAAAGCACCAAAAAAGTTGAAATACTAATTAATAATATTAAAGCAAACAACTTATATATATATATATTGGTGTTCGGACAGGTATTGATATCAAAGCAAATTACTACCTTAAAAATCAAAATATATACACCTGAGAATTATGGGACTAGTATTTGGGCGCTTTATGGGTTTTTGCCGAAGAACCAAGTCCCATGAAATTGTCATTGTCTCCTCAGATTCCTCTCCTCAGCATACCCACAAACAATCTAGGAAAACCCAACAAATGCCAACTCCACCTCCTCCTCCTCCTCCTCGTCGTACCAAACATACCCAATCTTCACAAATACGACCAATTTTAGGAAAACCGTACGTTAACATAAACTTGATGTACGAGATGAAGAAAGAACTAGGAAGAGGCCAATCGGGTGTCACTTATCTATGTACTGAGAAAACGACAGGAAGAGAGTATGCGTGCAAATCTATTCCAAGGGAGAAGCTATTGAGCCAACATGAAATTGATGATGTTAGAAGAGAGGTTATGATTCAGCAACATCTTTCAGGGCAACCCAACATAGTGGAATTCAGGGGAGCTTTTGAGGATAGGCAGAACGTGCACCTAGTGATGGAGTTGTGTAGTGGGGGTGAACTCTTTGACCGCATTATGGCCAAAGGGAGTTACTCTGAGCGTGAAGCAGCCATAGTTATGCGGCAAGTTGTGAATGTGGTTCACGTGTGCCATTTCATGGGTGTAATGCATCGAGATCTCAAGCCAGAGAATTTCTTGTTGGCTACCAAGGACGAGAATGCTGCAGTTAAAGCCACTGATTTTGGACTCTCCATTTTCTTTGAGGAAGGTTAGTACTTTGTTGCTTGCTCAATGTCTTTCCCTTATTCCTTCTATTTTGTTTCCTTCCCATAATTACTTGCATTATCATCTTTTTTCTTTTATTTTTCCCCCCTTAATCTCTAGTTCATCATTGCGAGTTGGGGGAAAGTACTGGGGGTCTGGGGTTATGCTATGCTAATTTTAACATCCATATCAATCATCGAAAAATATTATATAAAATTATTAATGTGAATTCACATATCAACTTAAATTGGTTTTGAAGTCCCCATGGATTTGATTAATCTGATTTTGGATTTGGCCTTTCTATCTTCTCCAAAAATTGTAACTTTCAGGATTCCAACCATCTATCATTTAATAGGTCAAATCCTGAAATTTAATTGAATCATCACTAGACTAATAACTTTTGGTTTGATGTGTTTTCTTTTAGCCTGTGCTAACTTTTCGGTCAATCATGGCCTAGATGTAATAATTTTGGTGCTAACTTACATATTTTTAAACAGACCTTGAATGCATGATAATAAAGGCGAAATACTAACCCATAACATTCTTAATATGTCCCGAAGAATATGGGATTCTTGGAATCCTAATTAGACATTGAAGCCCCCCTTCAGTGAAGTTGGACTTCTTCTTCTTTTTTTTAAGCATAGTTGGACTTTTTTAACTCAGCAAAAAGAGTACATTTGAATAAGTTTTAACCAAAATATTTAGAGAAATTTTTTTTTAAAAAAAAAAAAAACTTATCTAATATACATTTTTTAGACATGTCTTTCAATTAAAAATATTAAAAAATATAAACAAAGAAATATACTGAATCAGATGTATGGTGCTTTTCTGGAAAAAGAATCTGGGTTTAAATGATTACCTTTTATCTTAAAAAATTTAAGAAAAAATATTAGTAGAATACTCCCTTTAAATAATGAGGATTGTATTGGTCCTTTTACATGACAAATTGCTTCCATCCTGCACATACAAAAACCATCACCATCAACTTTTTATTTTTTTTCTGTTTTTTGAAACTCTTGTGGGCCCATGCTTTTTTGTTAGTGCAGGACATAACAAACTTATTCCCCTTAAATAATACAATAATCACATACTTTTAAAGTAATTATTGTATAGTAAAAGAAAAAGATTATATTTATAACCTATTTTCGTTTATAACTTTTTACAATTAAATTTTAGGGTTTATTTTTTCTGCAGATAACTTATCTGCAGTAAGTCCAATACAACGTCATTTTGGAACGAAAATCATGGTATTTTTGTAATTTTAATTTTTTTCAGGATTACTATAGTCTTTATAATTATTTTTAAATATTTCAATCTCAAAACGACGTTGTTTTAGGAGTAATGCAGATAACTTATATGCATTAACTGCAGAAATATTTTTCTATAAATTTTAATAGTTGATTCCGTCAATCTGACAGTTATAATTATTAGAAATTAATAATTAATTAATAAATATGACTAAATAAATTTAAATTAACGAAAATCAACGGCTAAAATTCAGTTGTAAGCGAAAAAAAATTGTAAATATAACCTCCCTCGTATAAAAAGAAAAATAAAATAAAATAAAGTTTGAGAAAAAAGGACGATGCGTTAAATATCTTGCATGATTTTTTTGCTAATATTTATTTGTAAGGAATCTACGTATTTTTCTCTTTATAAAATATTTAAAAAATGATTTTATTTCAATAATTATGGACAAAAGTCGAGTATTTTTTTTTTTTGGTAGGTGAGTATCTTTTTTCTATTACGAATAGAATATATTGATTAGGTGTAAATGGGTCAGGTAGCCTAATAAAGGCCTATGGCCCAGCTTAGATTTGATCTATTATATATAATCAAATAAAATAGGCTTAAGCTTTTAAAAAAGCAGGTCATAGACTTTCTTTTACATGTCGGGCTTATAAGTCTACAGATCATCTATATCATTTTATTTATTTTAAATAAAATAAATAAAATTATTATTCTTTGAATGATAAAGTAATATCATTTTAATTATTAGATGCCTAATAGATTTAAACAAGCCTAGGGCAAGATTTTTGTTTTTTAAATATTAGTTAGGTCAGAATTATAATTTGGGCCTATACAAGACTAATAGACCAAGCCAGATCTAAAGTATTTTACATAAATATACCCTATTTAAGGCAAATCTAACTCAACCCAATCCATTTACACCCCTAACAAAATGCACTACAAAACTTAGGATACATGTTGATTGCGAAACGCATCATAGATAGCTCATAGATAGCTCCGCGTCATAATTCTCCGTGTCTAGACACGCAGGAAGTGAATCGTTCAACTTCACAACTTGTTTATAGTTCGACTATTAGATATAACTAAGGGTGCTAAACGAAACAGAGGCATTTGGCCCGGCTCATAAAAACTTTGATTTACATGTCTAAAATTGATTGTTGGAACCAGGCTTGGACTTATATAAAAACTCATTTAGTAAAAAGGCTTTAGACTCCAATTGAAAAGTTCGGCCTTAGAGCCTATCAGGCTGACCTAGTATACTAACTTTTGTTTTTATTTTATAGTTTTTTTATTACTCATAATAGTCATTTCTCTCTCCTCAACTCATTTTATCTCATTTTATTAGTTAAACAATCTTTTTGAAAGATTTTTTTCTAAATTATATTGTTTGGATATACATTGAATTTATAAATCTTTATGAAATTATTAGTATTGTTGATCGTATATTCTTTTTGGATAAATTTTTATTGTCTTATTATTTTTTAATAGGCTAACAGGCTAAACTAGGCTTTTATTTTTTGTAAATAAGACAAGCCACATGCTGATAATTATATTCATAACAAGTAACAGGCTAGGTCACACTGATACATTTAAACTCAGGCTTAGCCTTTTAAAACCAAAGCTCGACTTGACTCGGCTCGTTAACACCCCTAGATATAACTTTATCTCTTGCATATATAATATGGGTTTTATTAATGTTATGTAACATAATTTAAGTGTTGTTTCCAACACAGACAATAAAAGGAAGAGAGAAAGTGGAATGATGAAAGAGAAAGAAAAACATGTGGACCCCACCTCTTTAATGTGTGTGTAAGAAAGTGAAGTTATATTATGTTATATGATAAACATAAAACCCATATAATATAGTGGCAGATCTATAATATTTAATAATAGGGGTGCAAATAAAATTTTAGATATTATTAAAATTGGTAGGAAACACTAACTATTATAAATAATACTTATATAGTTAGTGTCTCCTATCAATTTTAATAAGGGGTAGATTATGTTTACAACTTTTTTTGTTTACAACTCTTACAACTTCAATTATGTTCTCCTGGGAATACACTCTTCAGTAGTGTACTCCCGAGAGAACATAGTTGAGGTTGTAAGAGTTATAAACAAAAAAAATTGTAAACGTAACCTCCCCTTTTAATAATACTTAAAATTTTAAAATTTTATTTTTATTCTGTTACGAAAAAATTTACATCCCAACTGGTATAAACGACCAATAAGATCAAACGAAACTTCAAATGACGCATTAAGCAACGAGAATCCTTCCTAGCACTAAAATTACGAAACTGCCTCCCTCTCTCTCTCTTGCAAAGCGTAGAGCATACTGATGCAAAAGGGGAGGAGTGATGCTTTTTGCAAGGTAAGGACTAATGACCACCCCAAGCTAACCCAAGGGAAAAGCAAAGCATAAATGGAAAGTGGCAGCATAGTTAAGTTTATACAAATATTTTAATCCCTGAAGCTGAAATTCCGCATAATTCACAATAATCTCTCCACAAACATTCCACATGGGGCACTGCTTCAGCAAACACCACAGCAACAGAGTACCAATCACCTATGACTCTGATTCACCACCCGGTCCTTACCATCAATTGCCACATAAAACCCAACAACAACCTCAACCTCGTTAACCTTATAAAGAATCACTTCACTCAGAAACTTTATGTTGGGGTGAGGACATTTTTAAAACTTTATATTATTCTTTAAATCACCTTTCATACAAGAATCTTTTGGGTTTGAAACGTGAGAATATTACACATGGCCCAATTTTTTGTTTATCTTGTTCTTATTTTAATTCCATTAGAAAGTTGAGATGGTGAAGATCGAATTTGTGATCTTTTGATCAAGAAAGCTATAATACCATGTAAATAATTACTTTAACTCAAAATCTTAAGATATTGGGTGAGGGTTTTTCTAATGGTTTGAAGGGTGGATAATGCACATGCCCACTTAACTATGCTAGAAAATTCTACAAAAGAAAGTGGGGGGATATGATCGAAACCGAGGATCTGATACCACATAAAAAATCATTTCAATCATAAACCTTAAGGTCTTTTTAATAGTTTATATTATTTTCAAACATCTCTATTTCAAACTCCATCATTATCGTCATTGGAAATGGATCATCTCATGTGAAAAAAAATATATGATATGGTCATGTGGGAAGATCACAATCATACAAAAGTTAATCAACGGTTATGATTTCGCAACTACTTATTTTAACATTTTTTTCTCTCTCCTCCTTTATTACTATTGATCCACCTTTGTATGATTATGATTCTTCACATGACATGGTCATGTAAATTTTGACATTAGAAGATCCAGATTCATCGTCATTATTATCCGTTGCTCAATCTATATTAGGCAAACCATACATTGATATTAAGGTTCTTGTCACTCTTGAGAAGGAACTTGGAAGGGGTCAATTTGCTATCACTTATCTTAGCATAGAGAAGGCCACAAAACGAAAGTATGCTTGTAAATCCATTCCAAGGAGAAAGCTAACTACAAAGAAGGAAATTGAGGATGTTAGGAGGGAAATTATGATCCTTCAGCACCTAACGGGACAACCCAACATCGTTGAGTTCAAGGGTGCTTATGAGGATAAGCAAAGTGTGTATTTGGTGATGGAGTTGTGTCAGGGTGGTGAGATTTTTTTATCAACAGCTTCTTTTACAGTCTGTTCAAATCGTCCTTTCAGTTCAAGCTCACGTTCAGATTTTTTCTGGGCTTTTCCAACATACCACTCCTTGTCATCAAACTTCTTTCCGTTAAGTGCCTCAACAGCTTTAGCAGCATCATCTGGATTTTCAAAATTAACAAATCCAAAGCACTTTGATTTACCATCTCCATCTCGCATTACTACAGCACTAGCAGTGCTTGCTGCTTCAGCCCAGAAATTCTTTGGCAACTCTTTTTCGTGAAGCATACATCGAGTCATTTCCATTATGTACCTGTTTCTTCGCTCACTTACTCCATTTTGTTGCGGAGTGTATGGAGCAGTGAGTTGGTGTTCAATGCCAGATTCTTCACAAAAAATATTAAATTGTTCTGAAGTATACTCCTTTCCATTGTCAGTCCTAATGCATTGAATGCTACAACCACTCTGGTCCTCCACCATTTCCATGTGAGATAGCTCATTGGTGGTGGCTCCCTGCCACGGGCTTCCCCCTGGAACCCGGTTCAAAACTTTCTAAGTTTGATGGAGGAGACCGTGTTGATGCAAGCAAGTACAGAAGTTTGGTGGGAAGCCTACGCTATCTCACATGCACGAGGCCGGATATCTCGTTGAGTGTCGACATAGTAAGTCGGTTCATGGAGGAGCCAAGATACACACATTGGAAGGCGGTAAAGAGAATTCTGAGGTATGTTCAAGGTACAGTTTCACACGGGTTACACTACTCGAGCTCGGCAAAATACAAGTTGATTGGATATTCTGACAGTGATTGGTGTGGAGACGTAGATGATCGAAAGAGCACGGCTGGTTATGTGTTTTTCATGGGCAACACGGCATTCACTTGGATTTCGAAGAAGCAACCTATTGTGACACTGTCGACATGTGAAGCTGAATATGTAGCTGCATCTTGGTGTGTTTGTCATGCAATGTGGCTCAGGAATTTGCTAAGCAAGCTGGAGGAAAAACAAGTCGGCCAAACTGTGATCCGAATTGACAATAAGTCGGCTATAGAGCTAGCCAAGAACCCGGTAAATCATGAAA
The DNA here is from genome assembly GCF_033153095.1 of Gastrolobium bilobum. Lineage (NCBI taxonomy): Eukaryota > Viridiplantae > Streptophyta > Magnoliopsida > Fabales > Fabaceae > Gastrolobium > Gastrolobium bilobum. The sequence continues at coordinate 26,196 of NW_026896584.1, forward strand.
GAAGCAAGCATATTGACGTCCGATTTCACTTCATCCGGGATCAAGTAAAGGAAGGAAATGTGGGGCTAACACACGTGACCAGTCAAGAGCAAGTCGCGGATATCTTCATGAAACCGCTACCGACGGTACTCCTTGACAACTACAAGAAATTGATCGGCATGAAGGATGGCAGAAGCATTTAAGTTTACGGGGGAGTTTTGTTGAATAAACGTTAAATGTGGAGTTATGTGTCAGTTTAATTTTTAATGGGTTTAATTCAGCAATCAATTTAGTTTTTAATGGGTTTAATTCAGCAAACGTTAAATGTCAGTTTTATGTTTTTAAGTTTCTGAAATTATGTGAGTTTATTGTGATGTTAAGTGTCTTTATTGTAGAGTTACAAGTTTTGTAATTTAAATCTATTGTTTGAATGTAAAAGTTACGACTTCTGCCTTAGAAAAAATCCTTTGTTTTACTCTTCTGCAATACTAAAGAAGCATTTAAGTTTACGGGGGAGTTTTGTTAAGTAAACGTTAAATGTTACTTTAATGTGTTTAAAGTTGTCAGTTATGGATAGTTTATGAGTCATAAGGTTAGCATTAAGTTTAGGAGTTTTGAAAGGTTAAGAGTCAGTCGTTATGTTTTGTTATTAAGTTTGGTTTTAATTCTGGTTTATGGCTATTTAGTATTGCAGTTTTAGAAAGGCAAACTATAGCCTATAAATAGTCTAGTATATTGTTTGAGAAACACAGAATTGAGAAGCAACGAAATTTAGTAAAATATTTCACAGAAGTTTGTTCTCTTTCTCCACAAGTCCTCACGACATTCTTGAATAGTTGTTTCATTTGTTGGTTTTGTATTTGAGCGATCCTACAAATTGGTATCAGAGCTATGGGGAAAAAGAGCGAGTTAGAGGTGCCACTCTTCCATGGAGATAAGGATGAAGCATTAGATTGGCTTCTCTGTTTGAAGGAACATTTTCGGAAAGAAAAAACCTGGACGGAGGACAAATGGCAGGTGGCCATGAGAAGACTCAGAGGAAGTGCAATCAAATGGTTCCATACATGGAACTGCCGCGACTTTAATAATATGTGGAAGGATTTTCTAATGGCCTTCGTAACAAAATACTTACCTGGACGGTTTGATCTGATTGATGAAGAAGAAGATGAAATCATCAATGATGATGATGAAGATGAGGAGAATGATGCGGATGAAGAAGAGATCGATATGGCGGAGTCCGAGGTTGCCAACGGCAACGCATCCGCGGAGGAGATTGACGTGTCAGAACGCGTAAGAGACGACTCGGAGAAGAAGACGATGGAGATGACTGCGGCCAAGGGAGCCGAGATAGAAGATGAGGAGAACGAAGGAGCCGAGATCGAAGATGAGGAGAACGAAGGAGCCGAGATCGAAGCAGAGAAGGACGGGAATGACGAGTCCACTGTCGAGGTAGAAGACTTCGTGGAACCTGAGTGTCTGGAGACTGAGTCGAAAATCGGAAAGGAGATTGAGAATCCGAGATGCTTGATGGAGACCGGCTTGGAGGAGACTGCGAATCCGAGTCTCATGTTGATAACCGGGATGGGGGACATCCCGGCTAAATCAACGAGTTCATGTTTTGGAAGAGACTTCGACCCCGTCGTGACGAGGTCGACGTCGGCGACCGGCATAGGTCGCTGGTCCGAGATGCCATTGAGGAGATGCGAGGAAGACGGCAATGAAGGAGCCGAGAACGGCGAAAAAATGGAAGGTGCATTTGAAGAAAAGGATGTGGTCTTGAAGAGAAAAAGAGATTTTGTTGACAATACCAATGATGCAATTGTGAAAGCAACTGGTGAAGTGGCGAATGAAACTGAGAAGAATTTGGGTGACGAGAAACTTGCAGGTGAAGAAGATGCAGCGAATGGAAACAAGGAAAGTCCTGCTAATGAAACTGAAAATATCAAATTAAAGAAGCCACCGGATAAAATAAAATATGTTCAGAAAAATAATTGCTGGGGAGATATTTTTTTGAGTTAATTAAGTTGGAAGGTGTTAGATGTTTTTTGTCGGTGATCAAGATTGAAGAAAACAGGCGCGATCAGAAAGTTGAAGAAAAGTAGAAGCAACGCGAAGAAAGAAAGAAGAATTCAAAATTTATGGGGGAGTTTTGTTGGGATAAATTTTAAATGTCCATTTTTAGCAGTTTTGGTTTTTTAGTTTCTTGTGTCAGTTAGAATATTAATGAGTCAGTTATGTCAGTTATAAAGTAATGAGGGTGTTATGTGTGGAGTTATGTTTGTCAGTTTTATAGCTTATAAATAGCCTTTGATAGTTTGTATGAAATGTAGATCAAGAGATCAAGAGATCAAGAGATCAAAGAGAAAAAGAAAAAGAGCAAGAAAGCAAGAATAGAAAAGAAAAGTTTTTTTGTAGATACACAAGTATAGTTGTCTCTTGCATCTGTGTGGATATCCAAATTCTAACAAAAGGGTAGTTACTCTGAGGGTGAAGCTGCCTCTATATTCAACAAATTGTGAATGTGGTCCATGCTTGTCATTTTATGGGGGTGATGCATAGGGACCTTAAGCCTTAGAATTTCTTGCTTGCTAGCAGGGGCGGACTTAAAGGGGGTTAGGGTGGGCCCTCACCCCCCCTAAAATTTGATGAGAAAAAATTATATATACAAATGATATTTTAATAATATTACAAAATATATGCGAGTGGGTAAATTACTGACATGCGTGAGCATGAAGAGGAAACACAAAATCTCAACCGCTCAAATCAAACTTTTGAAAATTGCCTGCAATTGCAAAAGACAACTGAAGAGGAAGCACAAACATTTTCATTGTAGGGGCGCGTGGGACTCGATCTTGAAACACTCTTCAAGTACCTCTTTACTCTTCAATTTTCAGTGATAGTTAATAACCCGCCTCAGCCTCTCTTACCTTCTTTTGGGGTAAAATTTACTAAAAGGTGTTTGGTAGGTCAAAAAATTTTCGGGAATGTTGAGTTAATTTTAATGATGTTGTGTGTTAATTTTCCCACCACATGAAGAAAAAAAAATAATTCCACCCCTTCAATAGTAATCTTCCCCAACTATTTTACATAGAAAAGCAAATGATGGGAAAAAAATTTCCTAGCCATATTTTTACTTCACCTCCTACCAAACATTGACAAATAATTTTCCAACCCTATTTTCTTAGGAAATTTTTTTTTTCACCTCATACCAAACACGTGATTGTGAGATTAAAAAATTGTAGTGTGCAGCAATAGCATATAAATTTTTTGTGGGTATCTAATTTATTGATAATGGATAGCATGATTTATTTATGGGTTCGCCTCATCTGCAGCAATAGCATATAAATTTTTTTATAGCATACATATTTACACATGTGGATTCTGACATTTAAAAAGAAAGAAAAAAGTCAGGATCCGCATGCGTAAAATAAAATCAAGAACAAGCTTCGAAATAAAATAGAAGACCAATTTCTTGATGATTCTTTGATTACATACATTAAAAAAGAAATTATTTTGAGTTTTAACACAAATTCAATTATATATGAGTTAAACAATAAGAAAATACGTAAAATAAGAGTCAAATGAAGTATTCTTAATCTTTGTGATAGATTTCTTTTAATTTTTTTATATTAAGTCTGTATTATATTTTAAATATTTTTGTTTATAATATAATATTTTTTATTTTCGTCCTCGTCATTAAAATTTCTGCGTCCGCCACTGCTTGCTAGTAAAAATGAAAAGGCGCCCTTGAAAGCCGCAGATTTTGGTTTGTCTGTCTTCATTTAAGAAGGTTGGTTAGGGAGGCATCCTCTTCAATCTATGCCCTCTTGCATCTGCTTCATTTCTCATCTTTGTTTATGCATTTTGTTCATTTACAACATGATTGTTTGGATTCAATTTCAAATTGTTTCTCTTTTTTCAAGTTTGTTGGATTCCAACTTTAGATTAGACATTGTACTAAGAAAAAAAATATTGAGTTAGAATGTTAGGTAGCTTCAAAATGGGATAACTTTAGCATGCCGAAATATCATCGAGTTAAATTAGTTGTTAAAGCTTTGGTAGATTCCTTCATGGATCAATATGACCAAGTCAATTATTATTATTATTATCATCAGAACATCGAGTCAACCAAGTAAACGGTCTTCTAACATCAATAATGTACTACTGACTGTGAGAATACTAGTGGTGGAGCTACGTCCCTCTTCAAGTTCATACAAGTCGGTCTTCTAACATCAATAATGTACTACTGACTGTGAGAATACTAGTGGTGGAGCTACGTCCCTCTTCAAGTTCATACAAGTTTTTAATTTTGAGTACAATTTCTAGTTTGAGAAGTCCGTGGCGGGGGCCACCACCAATGAGCTAAGACTACACCAACCGTAGTAAGTGGATCCGACACCATGTCTCAACCCAAAACCTTAAGGCATTGGGTTCATGGGTCCTTTCACTTATATACTCTTCACTTAGCTCATTACCAACCAATGTGGGACTCATCACACTTGAATATCTCAACAATAAATAATAATAGACCCACCAAACTTATAAAAGCCTTTAGTTATTAGTATCATTTCTATTTATTTTTTATCAAATATATAGTCCTAATTAATTTGCAAAGAAGAATATACGTTACAATTTTGTCCCATTGGCAAAGATGGACACGTCACACGAACAAAACATCTCGTCATGCACGGATACAACATAGGAGTATTAGTTGTTATTATTATTATTATTATTATTATTTGTGTGTGTGAATCGAGTCATTGTATTGTACTAAATAATAAGCAATTTTACAGGAAAAATGTATGAAGAAGTTGTTGGAAGTGCATACTACATAGCTCCAGAGGTATTAAATCGGAATTATGGAAAAGAGATAGATGTGTGGAGTGCAGGAGTTATTTTATACATCCTCCTAAGTGGGGTTCCTCCATTTTGGGCTGGTAAGTAGAATGCATGACTCTGTTTCGGTTCACAATGAGGCAAATAAATGCATATCATGATGGGTACATGTTTTAGTTTTATTTTCATTGGTTTAGTCATTAGTGATATTACCTATCAAACAATTTTTAGACAACGAGAAAGGCATATTTGAAGCTATTTCGGGAGGTAAGCTCGATCTGGATAGTGCACCATGGCCTTCTATTTCAGCTGCTGCAAAAGATTTGATAAGGAAAATGTTGGCTTTTGATCCTAAGAAACGCATTACAGCTTCTGATGCCCTAGGTAAGTATGTCATTGCGTTTTCAATTCCCCCCACTTACATTCTCATAATTTTTCAATTATAGTATGTGATCCAAACTCTAAAATTAATCCCCCCCAATTCTCAATTGAAAAAAATTTGCAGCCATGTATGGAATTGGAAAAGAAAAAATAAGAAAAGAAAATAGTTGTACTTTTTTACCTCAAACTACAATTTAAATCCCGATACATAAGGTTTCCCGACTTGCAAAGGTAAGGGTGAGGGTCGATTGTACACGGTCTTACTTTTGCATTTTTGCATAGAGGTTGTATCCTAGACTCGAAGTGACCTTCCAGTCATAAGGAATTACCTTACGGCTACTGAAAGACTCGTCCTCTGCAGTATAAACCCAATTAACTAAAATTAATTCAGAGTTTATTCATAGTATGAAGCTGTGTTCACATTATTCATTTGAACCAGAACACCCATGGATGAAGGAAGTTGGTGAAGCATCTGACAAGCCTATAGACAATGCTGTTTTATTTAGGCTGAAACAGTTCAGAGCAATGAACAAGATGAAGAAACTTGCTTTGAAGGTACCTCATAATTTTTGGTTGTGCATAAAATTTGAATCATATGTATGTTCAATTCCCACATAAAATGTAACTAGTCTTAGGTGTGCTCGGTTGATCAATAAGTGGAAAGTGAGAAGGTAAACATTATAAAATAAAAATCACTTTACATTTACTTGGTTCAACAAAAATATGAGAAGGTAGAAAAGAAATATCGAGTATCTTTCTAGTAATAGACTTTTATTTCTTGATATGGAAGGTAATAGCAGAAAACCTTTCAGAGGAGGAAATCATAGGCTTGAAACAAATGTTCAACAATATGGATATTGATCGCACTGGCACAATCACATATGAAGAACTCAAATTTGGATTGTCCAGATTGGGATCCAAGCTAAATGAATATGAAATAAAGCAGCTAATGGATGCTGTAAGTTTAGTCTTAGTCAAATTTAGAAAATAAATGTTTCTGTTTTTTCTCTTTATCATGCGAGAATTAATAAATTATGGTACACACTTTTCTTTCTTCACATGCTTACTCAGGCTGATGTTGACCAAAGCGGGACTATTGACTATCAAGAATTCATTACTGCCACTATAAACCGACATAAACTTGAGAAGGAAGCGAATTTGTTTAAGGCTTTTCAATACTTTGACAAGGATAACAGCGGGTGAGTTTGATCACTACACATATCATAACCACTTGGTCACATAGGTTATGATATTATGTAAAACAATTATTTCAATCCAATAACTAAGTTGTTAGATAAATGGTACATTAATAATTTTATATTATATTAGAATCACTGATTGGAAAGTTATTCAGATTGCGAATGCAAGCCAGCATTGGTACATATAAATTAAGGGTTTTATTAATCTCATCTTAAAGGAGATAGTTATATCATGTCATAGAGACAAACTAGTGGGCTCCACCACCTGAAAACAGAAAAGAAAAAGGTGGCACAGTTATCGAAGGGTGTGTAGGAGAGAAAATTTATATCATGTGACATAAGAATAGTTTTTCCCATAAATTAATTAGTATCATATTTTTTTGTCTATTTTAATTGTGATTTTTCTTAGGTTTTTGTTTAGCTAAAGTTCTGTTTTCCTGACTTTGATCAGTTATATAACAAGAGATGAGCTTAGACAAGCATTGACTGAATATCAAATGGGAGATGAAGCAACCATTAATGAAGTCATCGATGATGTTGACACTGACAAAGTATGTTATATAGTTAATTATACTCTATTAGCCTCTTATAAGCGCTTCCCAAGCTTCTTTATTCCTGTTATAATTTCATAGTTCTGGTCTTCATGTGAATTGTGTTTATTTGCAGGATGGTCACATTAATTACCAGGAGTTTGTAGCTATGATGAGAAAGGGGACCCTGGATAATTATGAGAAAGACAAACCACGATAAGTTCAGTTCATTGATATTAATCGAGTGATGTATTCAAATGAAAATGGAGCTGTTTGTGGATTTTTCTTGCTACTTGTTGCTGGAGATTCAATCTCTCTTGAATTGGTCAGCAAGTGTACCTTAATGTAAAATTTTATGGCACACGAAATGCAAAACTTTGTATAGCTTTTCTCATAAATAAACTACAGGGATGTACCCAAAAAAATAAATAAACTACAGCAAAACTATAATTCCATGACATACTTACGCTACAAATTTTACTGCTCGTTGGTCTTTTGATGAACAAGGTTACTTACATTCTTTTTACATGAAGTGCTGAAGTTACTTCTCTTTGGTTACATTGTATCTTTTGTTGTTCTAATTTTTTTGCAATTTGATTTCGAATTAATTTTATAGACAACTTAAGGTGCTAATTCAATTTCAATCCTTAAAATAAAAAATGATTTGGTACTCTTAACTAATAGCATACAAAGAACCACAAGAACCAGGAGTTATAAGAGGTCTCTCCTCTTCCTCGTTTTTGCTCTCTACCTCCTCTAAGCTCGTTCAGATTTTATTGGCAAAGCAAGGACAACCAAATTCGAGAGGATAGTACAATTTAATACTTCTATCGCTTCCCAATTTCATTCCCCATGCTTGCAACTTTATTTTTCTTCCGTTCTGCTTTTTCCTTGTTCATGCTTGTCTTATTTTTTTACCTTGAGCCTTCAATTCCGTTTTTCTTTCTTCAGGGCCTCTTTATGCTTTGCTAAGCTTTTCTTATAACATCTCCTTTTTTTTCATTTTTATATGTATTTTATTTCCAAATTTTCTATTGAATTTTTTTTATTAATTTTTTGTAATTGGACTAAACGCAAAAGTCGGCTACAATCTTTGTACGTAGGCTGTCATAATAATATTTATGTGATGGACTAAATAGATTATGAAACTTAAATATATTTTTATTTAATTATTTTTGTATTATATGTTATCTCGTTAACCTGTTGCTGATGTGTGTGGACTAGAGTATTATTTTTTCCTTTTTCTTTTTTTAACACCAACCAATATCTGAAATCTTAACCAACCACTCCGACTAATTTAGTTTTGGGTTTAAACTTTTTCACCCGTAACTGTAAAAAAATATTGTTTTTTTTGTTGGGTAGCGATTGGGGGAAAAAAAAACAAACAAACAAAATGGGCTTAAAAGAGTTTGGGAGTTCTTTTTAGAAAAAAAATAAAATAAATCATAGCGGGTAAAAGAATTTGACAGTTGTATATGTAAACTTTGGAATGGGGTTAATATGAAAAATGATTCATGACAAGTGAGATTTCCTCTCACATGAGAAGTGATTTCCCCATGATTCATTCATACCAAAATTTTCACATCATTTTAATACCAGTTAAAAATAACTCGGTTATTCTTTAACAATGTAAATTTTATTAAGCTAATAATCTGTTACTAGCTTATCACTAACAAATTACTTGTCTGTAAATTAATCTATCCATTTGTTAATCAATAAAAAAATCATGCATCTTTGAGTGACATGTTTACAATGAAGGTTTGGATATGGACTGCAGTTTTGATCCAGTTAAGCATAATTAATTCAGTGCTCATGCTTAGTATGAAGGTTTGTTCATTTTACAGAACGACTATAAATACTAAGGTCATTCACATTATGCATTTGAACAAGAACATCCATGGATAAAGGAAGGTGAGCATCCGACAAGCCTCCAGACATTGCTGTTTTAATTAGGATGTGACAGTTCAGAGCAATGAACAAAATGAAAAAACTTGCTTTAAAGGCAACCCAAAATTTTCAGTTGTGCATAAAATCCCACGTAAAATGTAACCAGACTTGGTACTCGGTTGAAAAAATGGAAGGTGGGTAGGTGAAAATTTTAGGATAGAAGTTGTTACACTTGCTTGGTATAACAAAAATATGAGAAGGTAGAAAATATAATATACTTAGGCTGGCTATCTATCTCTCTGATTACAGAATTTTTTTATTTTTGGATATGGAATGTAATAGAAAAAGCCTTCAGGAGGAAGAAATCAAGGGCTTGTAGCAATTGTTCAACAATATTTATACTGATCACTGTGGCACAATCACATTTAAGAACTCAAATCTGGATTATCCAGATTGGGATCCAACTTCCAAACTTAGTGAATCCAAAATAAAGCAGCTAATGGATACTGTAAGGTAGTGTTTGGTTGAAGGTTTATTTTGGGAATGATGGAAAAGTGTAAGTGGATATTGGAAAATACCACGTTTGGTTCAGGCTTTTTCAAAAAATACCAGACAAATAGGATAGATGGGAAAATGACTTTTGTGTTGATTTTTGGATGAAATTCACTGTTACATAATACCACTTGAGATGTGGTATTTTGAAATAACTGAAGAAGTGAAAAAATAGGTGCAAAGTTTCTCCCGAACATAGATTTTGCATATTTAAATAAATTTCCCTGGTAATATTTGGGTCAACCAAACAAATTTTTTTACATTTTCCTACCAAACTCACTTTCCAACCATTTCTCTATCAATTACATTTTCCTAGTAAAAAAAAATTTCTCCCCAACCAAACACTACCTAAGTTCAGTCTCTCACAGATTTAGAAAATAAATTTTCATGCTCTTTCTTCTTCATTAAGCAAGACTATGGTCCATACTTTTCCTTCTTCACGTAACTTTGTCAGGCTGTTGTTGACAAGAATGGGACTATTGACTATTATGAAGTCATTAATGCCACTATGGATGGGCATAAACTTGAGAAGGAAGAGAATTTGTATAAGGCTTTTCAATACTTTGATAAGGAAAACAGAGGGTCAGTATAAAGTTCATTAATTTGAAGATTATAAATATTGCTTAATCATAATACATACAAGACTAAGTCACGTATTGAGTTCAGTAACATAAAATCAGAACAATTAGTTATTCAGATCTTGAAATGGAAGCCAGTGACGGTTCATATTAATATCAGATTTTCATCTATTTCAATTGTGAATCTTACTACAGTCTTGCTTACCTGAAGTTCTGTTTCCATTTTATCAGTTACATAACAATAGATGAGGTTAGACAAGCTTTGACTGAATATCAAAAGAGAGATGAAGCAACTATAAATGAAGTCTTAGAGGACGTTGATTCTGACAATGTATGTTACATAATAATACTCTATTTGGGCTCTTATAATCGTTTCCCAAACTCTGGTGATAATTTCATAGTTCTGCTCTCGATAAGAATTGTGACTCACAGTTGGGCTTCATTTTTCAGATGGGAGAATTAATTACCACGAGTTTGTGACTATGATGATGTTGGGCCGTGCACGGGGAGCTCACGGCGGGGAGAGACCGCCAACCATGAGCCAAGTGAACAGCAATATTAAATGGGCTCGGAACACCACAATCAAACCCAAAACCTTAAGGCATTAGGTGCATGGATCCTTCCACTTATATGGTGCTCACTTAGTCCATTCTTAACTAATGTGGGACTTTTTTCACTCAATCATTCACACTTGGATTCCTCAACAGATGAGAATCCCCAAACTATATTGATACAAAGCCAACCTTATCAAGAGTGAAAATAACAGGGACATGAAGAGGCTTGTTAAATTTTAGTCGTGTCCTGACAAACTTTAATAAAGTGATTAATTTGATCTTAATCCTTCACTTTCAGGACTTTAAGACATGCTGAATTTATCATAACCATTCCTGTGGTTAGCAAAAAACAAGAATTTCACAAATATACAACATTTCTTTGAACTATTAGCCAGTTTACAGGTACAATCAATCCCTCAACTAAATGAACAGATCTCAAGATCCAGAAGCAGTTAAAAGCATGCATACAGTTATATCTACCAAAGACATTTGAAAATAAGGCAAACCTCGTACACAAACAATCTTAAGTACAGGATCCAACACATATCAAGATTTTCAAAAATAAGAAAAATTCCAATACCTTGAACGATCACCGTTGATCACCACCTCGATCCTTCTGAATCTGTTGCCTCTGTTTCTCGGCGAGTTTATCAATAGCGGAGTGGACGGCCTCGCGGCCCCCGATAAGCAAGCGGGTCACGATTTCCGGGTCGGACTCGAATCGGGCCTCTTCGAACTCTCTTCGGGCGTTGTCTCTGAGGACGTCACGCCATAGGACGCCTCTGGAATCTGGCCACATGAAGAACCGGGTGGCCCGAAGAATGTCACGGTAAAGACTCAGCGCTTCTCGGCGAGTGCTGGTGAGTCGCCTCCGATTCAGCAACTCGTCTTCGTCGTCGTTTTCCTTTTTGTTTTTCTTCACTAGATGCCTATCCAGAAGCTCCTCTACGGTGTCGGGCCCATCGTGCAATAGCCGCAAAGGAATTGCGCGTTTTACTTTCACATGAATCCAAATGCTTCGCCATGTTTCCACCTTTCCCCTCATTTCTCTTCTCTTTCTGAATATCACGCCATTGTTTATTCCACGTTAAAAAAGATTAGAAGAATAATGAATGAGTGGGCCTTTGGGCTTAACTCTCATGAATAATATGGAGCCTAATTTGTATTCTTTTGTTATAGGCCACATACAGTTTTCTTGTGTAACCCACCTAGCTTATTGAGATAAGACTTGTTCGACTTATTCTAAATCTATAAATTCAAAATGATTAGTCTAATTGTTTTATCCTAATTGGATTATTATAATTGAAGATTTTGATTAGTCTAATGCAACCCAAATCCGATGCAATGACTAGAGAGCTGTTGAGATATATAAAACCATTAATGTAGTCTTACCCAACAGCTTAAGCTTTTGGGTTGAATTGGTTCTTAACATGGTATCAGAACTTCAGGTACCATGAGGTCACGAGTTCGATCCTCATCGCCCCCCACTTTCAGGTGAAATTAAGAAAAACACAAGGCAAAAAATAAATCTTTCTGTGATTGAGCGATGAGTGAGAGAGAGAAAGGTGATCATGGGAAGAATCCTGGCAAATCAAGTGAAGAACTTGACATTCTTCAAAGAAGTAATAAGAGGAATAAAGGTGAGGGAGATCAGTTTTCAAATGATGTATCTATGATACCTAGACATGAAGGTTGGATGGAAGATGAGAATGGCCAACGTTCAACCTGGAGGGAAATTCTGATGCTTCATAATGGAGAAGATGATGAATGGGAAGGAGAGGCGTCTGCTGAGGAAGACTTAGATGGGGAGGAACCTGCTGAGGAAGAGGATGTCAACCATGGAGGAATTAAGATGTGGGAGGAAGATGATGGGCGTACTTATTTTAGTTGCACCAAAAGAGCAAGGAAGAGAATGAGGAAACCTTGGGAGAAAGCTCTGATTGTTAAACTCCTTGGGAAGAAAATTGGGGTGGAGTTTATGAAGAAAAAAATAAATGTCTTATGGGCTAGAAAAGGCAAAATCAATGTCACTGATATTGGTAATGACTTTTTCGTAGTCCAGTTTAGTGAGAAGGATGATCTCAATTTTGCGTCGAACGGTGGTCCATGGATTGTTTTGGGTCATTATTTATCGTTGAGGAAGTGGAAACCAACTTTCAGACCTAATAGTGCTGGAATTGCTAAGATTGCTGCTTGGATTCGTCTACCGGATATTCCCATTGAATTCTATGATGAAGCTTTTTTAGAAGGATTGGAAACTGGTTAGGCAAGATGATCAAGGTAGACAGCAATACAAATGCTCATGTAAGAGGACGGTTTGCAAGAATATGTGTGGAACTGGACCTATCTCAGCCATTAAAGGGTGATTATGTGCTGGAAGGATTTACCAAACAAATTGAGTATGAAGGATTAGGGCTCATTTGTTTTGGTTGTGGGAAATATGGACATAGCACCGAGAATTGTTCAGCTGCTCCAAAGCAACGCAGTTCATCCGATATTCATATTGACGATCAAATTCATCAAGAGGAACCTGACAACTCAAAATTCCATCGAAGCAAAGGATTGGGACCTTGGATGGTTGTTAACCGTCAACGCAGGAGCCGGCAACCTCCTCAGACAGCCGGTGCAGTCCAGCCAGGCGCTGGTTCAAAAACGTTACAAAGGAATAATGATAAGGGAGTTATGACCAGCGATAATCATGGAGATAATCATGGTGATAAGAGAGTTATGACCAGCGATAATCATGGTAATCATGGTAATAAGGGAGTTATGACCAGCGATAATCATGGAGATAATCATGGTGATAAGGAGGAAATTACGCAATCACGGTTTGCAATCTTAACAGCTGGACCTATTAATGAGGAGGATCATAATCAAATAATTAATTCTGTTACTCCTCATATGGGGGGCCCCTCAGTTTGAAATTCCTCAGAAAATATGGACTAAATCCAAAAAGTCCAAAGATACCCCTAGGACTAATTCAACGGTTCCTACTATGCATGCGGCTCCTTCTTCAAGCACGGGTAAGAGGTGTCCAGTCTAGAGTGAAAATCGTGAAGATCATGCTCCCGTTCCACCATCTCCATCAATTGCTACTCCCATGGCGGTTAGTCCTATCCAAGCAAATCAACATGATCAGGAAAATGGGATGAAAGCAGATAGCACTTTGAACCAGAATCAAGAGCAGTTATATGGCACATTTCATAAAACTGGTCCTGATATATCAGTTGACAACAACAGCGACATCCAAAATCCTGAAACCTCAACCATCTCTACGTGCATGGAGGTGGACAGAGTTCACCAGGAAGATATTTCAAGAATGAAGGATGCAAGAACCTTGGAGTCTTGCGTTCAACATAGTTTTTAATGAATTTATTCTTCTGGAACTGTAGGGGAGCAGTGAAACCCCAGTTTCACAAATCGCTTTTTCTGTTTACTAGGAAATATAAGCCTAGTATTGTAGTGATTCTAGAACCTCGGTGTAGTGGTCAAAAAGCTTCTGACATTATCCGAAAATCTGGGTTTAAGCATGCTTTTGTTCAAGAGGCAGAAGGTTACTCAGGGGGTATTTGGATCCTCTGGAATGATGAGATTGGTCTCGTTGAAATTGTTAATCACACAAAACAGTTTGTTCATTTTAAAGTTCAGAATTTTCATGTTCCTTCCTTTTCTTGCACGGCAGTTTATGCGAGTCCTAGGGAAGAAAATAGAAAGGAGTTATGGGATGATCTGCTAAACATTAGTCTCCATTGTAATGGGTCGTGGTTGTGGCTGGGGATTTTAATGAAATAGCAAATCGTGATGAGAAGGAAGGTGGCTGTAGAGTTAACTTAAACAGATGTTCCAATTTTGCAAATGTTCTTCATAATTGCAAGCTGCTGGATCTTGGAGGATCGGGTCCTTGGTTTACATGGAAGGGTCCGAAGTTTCTTCATCTTGATCGTGTTTTTAAGAGGCTGGACTGAGCCTGTGCTAATGCAAGTTGGAAGACTACCTTTACTGATGCTGGCGTTAAGGTACTTCCACGGATTTATTCTGATCATAGTCCCATTTTGGTCTACTTGACTAACTTGGACACAGGTTGGAAAAATCGTCCCTTTCGCTTTGAGATTGCTTGGATGGAGCATTATAACTTTACTCAGTTTCTGGCTAGGAGCTGGAATGTTGTGAAAGACACTAGAACGAATCTGCATGATCTGACTCCAAATTTAAAAAGATGGAACAAGGTAGTCTTTGGCAACATTTTCAACAGGAAGACTAACTTATTGCATAGTATTGCAGAAATTCAGAATCATGTTAATTATCATACCAACTTATCTCTCCAATCTAGAGAAAAGGAGGTTAGGAAGGACCTTGATGCGGTTCTCATACAAGAGGAGATCTTATGGTTTCGAAAAGCCAGGGTGAAATGGATAAATGATGGGGATAGAAACACCAAATTCTATCACATTAAAACAGCTACTCAAAGAAGTTCGAATAGGATCCTTGAGTTAAAAAATTCTGATGGGATTTGGGTGAAGGAAGCTAGACAACTTCATCAATTGGTAACAGATTTCTATAGTAACTTGTTTAGTGAGGAAGTCCTTAATCGTGATTGGGTGAAAACAAAGACTACTTGGCCCCTTCTGCACGATGATCTGCTATCTAATCTAACTCGTAATCTTTCGGATGACGAAATTTCAAAAGCTGTTTTTAGTATCAATGGGTCAAAAGCTCCAGGGGAAGATGGTTTTCCAGCTGCCTTTTTTCATAAGAATTGGAGTCTTATTAAGACTAATGTTATTAAGGATGTTAACATGATGTTTCAGAATCCCAATCTGATTCACCTTGTGAACTCGACTCTTCTGGTCCTCATTCCAAAAGTAAAGAGACCTGAAAGTGCTAAGCAGCTCAGACCAATCTCTTTGTGCAATGTCATTTATAAAATCCTCAGTAAAATTCTGGTAAACAGAATGAAGCCCCTAATGGAAGAGATGGTGTCTCCCTTCCAAGCTAGTTTTGTTCCTAAACGACATATCCAGGACAACATCATCATCACCCAAGAGCTGATCCATTCAATGCGTAGAATGAGAGGAAGAAAATGTTTCATGGCAATTAAAATCGACTTGGAAAAGGCTTATGATATGTTAAATTGGGAGTTTGTTCGTAAAGTTTTGGATGAAATTCAAATCCCACACTAGTTCACAAATATTATCATGAATTGTATCAACTCTGATAAGGTCTCAGTACTTTGGAATGGAGCCATTGCAAGTGACTTCCTTCCTTCAAGAGGAGTTCGTCAGGGTGATCCTTTATCTCCCTACATTTTTGTTCTAGCCATGGAAAAATTGTCTCATCTCATTCAAGATGCGGTTGACAATAAGAGATGGAAGCCAATCTCCGTGGGATCAAAAGGTCCTAAGATAGCCCATCTGATGTTTGTTGATGATTTGATGCTGTTTGCAGAAGCTTCTCTAGATCAAATCAAAGTTATAGTGGATTGCTTGGAGACTTTTAGTTCAATGTCTGGCCTAAAGGTTAGTATTCCGAAATGTAGTATTTTTTTCTCGAAAAATACAGATGCTCACATTGCAGATGATATCACAAATGTGTGTGGCTTCAAGCAAACACACAATATAGGGAGATATCTTGGGTCCATGATGAAACATGGTCGAGTAACCAAAGACCATTATGCTGATGTTGTCGCAAGAATTAGGCACAAGTTATCTGGTTGGAGTAACCAGGTCTTATCTTTTGCCGGTCGAATTACTCTTTCCAACTCCGTTATTTCAGCAACTCCTATATTTCAAATGCAACACAGTCTGCTTCCTGTAGCCATTTGTGATGAAATAGAGAAGTTGCAGCGTGCCTTTATTTGGGGTGATAAAAATGGTCAAAGGAGATCTCATTTGGTTGCATGGGATAATATTTGCAAGCCTAAGAGCATGGGTGGCTTAGGGGTGATTAACCTTCGTGTCCAAAATATGGCTTTCTTTCATAAGCTTGCATGGACGATTCTTACTTCGCCCGATTCGTTGTGGGTTCGAGTTGTAACAAGTAAATATAAGAGAGGTTTGGATCTTCGGAGGGAAGTAAATCATAAAGCATATGACTCATACTTCTGGAAAAATCTATGTAGTGTTTGGCCATCTTTTCTTCAAGCAATGCAATGGGAGATTGGAGACGGTAATGATGCATTATTTTGGACAGACAATTGGTTGGGTTTAACTGAGTGTCTTGCCTCTCTGGCTACTCGTACTCCAACAGGTTTGGAGTTGAATCTCTCTGTTAGTGCCTTCGTGAACAGCAATACTGGTCAATGGAACTTTCCCTATATTCGTCAATATCTCAATGATCAAGCTGTTGCAAGGATCCAAGCTGCTCTCATTCCTAGCGCATCGGATGGAAATGACCGCATTATTTGGAGAAATCAAAAGGTTGGCTGCTCTTTAGTTAAAACCGCGTATTATAACATGCTTGGTTTCCCTCTCATGCCGTTGAAAAATTCTTGGACTACCATATGGAAATGGCATGGGCCTCAACGTGTTAAATCTTGTATGTGGATCATAATGCATGGCCGCCTTCTTACTAAAGACCGCACATCTAGATGGAGTGGGGAATCTGGTCATTGTAAAATGTGTCCTGGTGAGTTGGAAACAAATCTCCATGTTCTAAGAGATTGTAAGCATGCTAGAAGTGTTTGGAATTCTCTGGTTTCAGCTAATCGGCAAAGCTTATTCTACAGCTTGGATCTTAGAGATTGGGTTGAAAATAATATCTCAAAAGCTTGGAATCAAAGTAATTCAGATGATTGGCGTGATGTCTTTTTTATCTCTTGCTGGTTCATTTGGGGATGGAGGAACAAAAGTGTCCATGATACTAACTTCAAGCATCCAACCCATGGAACGCACATAATTGCTATGTATATAGAGGAAGTTCGTAACTGCATGGGTAGGAAGGCTATGGCTACTACTAGCATTCATCCAACTCGTATGAGTTTATGGAAACCTCCAAGGCTAAATTGGGTAAAGATTAATATTGATAGGGCAGTTGAAAGGAATACTGAGGTGACTGCTTGTGGTGGGATTATCAGATCTGATGATGGCTCTTGGTTGGGAGGCTTTGAGTATCATATTGGTGCTTGCACTCCTTTAATGGCGGAGCTTTGGGGAACTCTAAAAGGTCTGGAATTGGTTTGGCAACTGGGATTTAAGAAGGTGGAACTAGAAGGAGATGCTTCTGAAGTATTCTCTTTGCTTGCTGATTGCAATGCATCTTGTCAGCCTCGTATAGTGGCTAAGATACAAGCACTCATCGGTCAGGATTGGGAGGTAACGCTTTCTCATATTCCAAGAGAAGCTAATTCCTGTGCAAATTGGTTAGTCAAGTCTGCTCTTCACAAAGATACTGGATTCTGGAGTCATAGAGTTATGCCGTTTCACCTTGCTCAGTTATTTGATCACGATCTTCAGGGAATCTCCTCTTGTAGGGATATAGACCCTGGATAGTTATTTTTTGTTTCTGGTTGTTTGTTTGTTTTTGTTTGGGGCTTCGCCCCTTAATGTTATCAAAAAAAAAAAGAAAAAAAAAGAAAAACACAAGGCATAAAAAAAAAGTATTAAAAAGGCCCTCACCTAACACCTTAAGGTTTTGGGTTGAAGTGGTTCTTAACATGGTATAAGAGCCTCGTCGTCCCTCACTTTCTTTCAAGTGAAATTTCTTTGTTCGCACAGGTAGGTGGATGTTACAAGTCCCACATTGGTTATATAGGAAACTAATGTGGGGTTTAAAAGACTTTGGACACTCCCACCCTTTGAGCTAGCTTTTGGGGTGATGACCTCAAGGTCGGTAACAATTGGTGCTTTCATGAGAGTTGAGGCCACAGAAAGGGCTACCTATAGGCTGGATTAAGGTGCCTTTGGGCACTGAATACTGATAGGTGAGTGAAGCCGCCCAGAGGGGGAAAGGGCTACCGTCGGGTCAGTATCGATAGAGTGAAAGCTTCAGGGACCATGAGGTCACGAGTTCGATCATCACCGCCCCCCACTTTCATGTGGAATTAAGAAAAACACAAGGCAGACCAACAAAATGGGCTTGTGCAGTACAAGGCAGACCAATAATGGGCTTGTGCCATATTCACGCTTCAAGCCCAAAGGGCTCTTGCGGGAGGGGGTGTGTTAGAGAATAAAATAAAAAGTATTAAAAAGGCCCTCACCTAACACCTTAAGGTTTTGGGTTGAAGTGGTTCTTAACAAGAGCAAACACTTATTAAATTTTATTTGTTTAGATTTCTCTACCTTCGATCAGTATATCACTCCCGCGAAAAGTTCTTTCTACCAAATTTTTAACACAACTACTTGCACATGTTGTTGGAATTAATTTAGAATTAATTTGTTTATGAATAAGAACTTTGATTTGAAAAGATATGTCATCCTTGAATAGACGTGTCATCCTTGAATGGGTATCTTTTAAATCGTGACTCTACATTTTCTATAAATAAATAAAGAGTCAAGATTTTTAAAGTATTTTTTTTCCATTGATTCTATATATTCTTTGTATTTGCATTCTTCTACTCTAGTGCGATTAGTCAAATATAAGTTGAGTTCGATTGAGCTATTCAATGTGGAAGTGCCGCCACAATAATAGAGGTAATCTATTCTATCCTATTAGACAATTGTCCATGAATTTTGAGTACCATAAAGAGAGCAAAATTATTTTAAGGACACAATATCTAACACTAGGCTTAGATTTTCCTTATTACATTTAATTAATTTCGTAGATACACTTTTAATTTTGTGTTATCGCATGTTTCAATTTGTAATATGTATTTCATAAAACTATGAATATTATCAACACAGATTATCCCCTCTTAATAATTTTAATATCATATTGATAACACAGGCCTCAAATTCGAGATTATTTGTTAAATTGAAATAATCTCGTGTCAATTGATCCACATATTTAATAGTCTAAATAGCAAACAATTAAAATAGTAATTCAATCCAATTATGATACATAGCATGGAAAATATGACCACGAGGAGGGTTGGGATCCCTCTAGAGAAGAAAATCCTAATAAATTATCAACTTTACCTTATTATTGAAAGAAAGACTGGAAAACTTCTAACTTCATCTTTAAAGATATATTTTGAAAGGAATTGGCAGGAAGCCAGGAAGAGAGGGGATTGGTAATTTTTCATTTTAGGTAAGCACTCCCTTTATTTGAGTGATTTTTCAGGATGGGAATATTATTTTTGGGTAAAATAAATGGCAATAAGAATAGATTATTACAATACTGCAGGTCATAATAGCGCTAGTTGCATACTGGAAATCACGTAAAGCAAGTACCTATTCACTTAGGAAGTGCAAACTCTTAAACAGAACCCACGTGCGTTGGTAGATGATCATTTAAACCTTAAGGTGGTGTTTGCTTGAGAGTTTTTTAACGGATATCTATCTTTCTCAAGTATGGCTTTTAGAAATACCATGTTTGTTTCAACGTTTTTCACCAAAAATTCATCTATCCAATTTGTCTGGATTTATGAGAAACATAGATATCCGCACTGTTTAGAAATTCAATTTGAAGGTGGGATTTTTCGGAAAACCGATTATCTGGCTTTTAATGCACTGTTGATTTCATAAAGTTATCTAATTTTCCCAGTAAAGTTTTTCTCCACCAAATAACTTTCTTTTACATTTTTCTACCTATCTCACTTTATCTATCTTTTCAATCATTTCTCTATCTATTTCATTTCCCTATTATTCCAAAAAAATTTCCTAAACCAAGCGCCCCCTGAAAGATTCCTTATTCATTTTTAAAAACATTTTATGATTCTCCTAATTTATAAATGACAAACTAGCTCTGCTCTCCGTTTGCCTTTAAACTTCTCACACGCTCTAAGCAAAAGATGAGACGAATTGGTACTTGGAGGTTTAATATTGATGAGACATTCACATTAGTTTTAGGGTAATTATATTCTTATGTAGGGTTGGCAAAAACGAGCCAACCCGTCCTAAATGAGTCGGGTTGGGTTGGCCTAAATGAGCTGCCAACCCGATACAACCCGACCTGATACAACCCTAATCCAAACGAGCCAGCCCTCGGGTTAAACGGGCCAGCTCGCGAGTTGGATATTTTTTTTAAATTAAAAAAAATAAAACGTTTGGTTTGAGCGTTTTAACGCTGAAGACCAGAATCCTTTTCCAGCATCAGGGCGCTAACACGTTCTGGATGGACGTTTTAGCGCTCCAGACCAGCATCTTTTGGCTTCTTTCTGTAGCAGGACGCTAAAACGTTCTGGATGAACGTTTTAGCGCTCAACACTTAGAATTTTTTCTCTTCTTCAGAATCTTCTTCCTTCTCCTAGAGCCAACCCGCGAGCTTTTTTCCGAGCCAACCCACGAGCTGATTATCGAGCCAACCCTAACCCGGCTCGGGTTGGGCTGGGTTGGGTTTTCTGGCTCGTTTATTTTTTCGAGCCAACCCTAACCCGACCCGATTTTTACGGGTTGAATGCGGGTTGGGCCGGGTCGAGCCGGGTTGGCCCGTTTTGCCAACCCTACTCTTATGTGATGGTAACAAATTTTTGTCTCCTACACACTTAACTTAAAGTGAGGCCCAGCAGGAGAGAGAAGAAAAAAAAAAAAAACACAAGTATCAATGTATGGACATAAGAACAAATATTGCCCTTAGTTTTATTACTGAAACAACAAATTAGGCACTTCTCACAGAAACTGAGTTGGAACTCGGAAGTTAAATATTCATATTGAAATCAAAGCTGAAAGAATTAATACAATAAAAATCAGTTTCCATCCGAAGTCGTCCTTCCATTCACCCTTTGTGATTGCTGCGGCAGAGGAACTAAGCTTTCATATACTTCTTGGTTCATATTTTCAACTCATAATTCTGCAGGTAACCAGATTAAAGCTGTTAGAAACTTATTGGCCAAAATAATGTTAAAAACTGTTAGAAATCTAACAAGTAGCCAGATTAAAGCCCGAAATACCACCACAAAGAGAAAAAAAATACTAACGCTGGATGAAAACCTAATATTGGTAAAGGAACCAGGAAACAAGCCTCTACTAGTATTATTTTCTTTTCTTTTTTCCCCTTATCATTTGGAATTGCTAGTTAATATACATGAAAGCATCTTCTTACGGTTCTGGAAAGGGGGAGATATTTTATGACATACCGATACACATTCACCGTCAGTGACCTTGCATATCAAGCATTTCATCCAATCGTTTCAAACGATCCAATCCTTCACTGATCAAGTAACGGATCCTCCGCTTGTCATTGCAGTTACGATTATTTTCCATCTCTTGTCTAATTGTCTGTCTCAGTTCAGCTGCACAGTCCATTGCATCTCAACCAACGTCATGAAATTTATATGCATGTATCAATGGACTTGAAAAATTTCAATATACATTCTTAACACTGTAATTTTCAATGTAAAATTAATAGAGTAGGGACAAATAATTCTTACGAACCAACCTGAAACTTTGATGACTAGACAATATCAAACAATCCAAATTAATAAATTTATGCATGCCCACATGTAAAAGTATCACATTCAAGAAAAGGTTTCTCTAGAATTCTCAGGAACATGCAACTACATATACTTTATTTTTTAATATGAGAAAAACCTTGTATACTAATTCTTCATATTCTCTCAACCCTTACATATAGAAAGTAAGGCCGAAATTATCCTTTCAATTTTTCCAGCTTCAATTAACGGTTCAGAAATATATGCTTATGAATCATGATTAACTTTGATTATAATAATACTATATGTAATTATGCATAACGTCACAAAAATCATGATTTGGATACAAGAATGGCCAAAATAATCAAGGACATTCACCTCTAGCAGAAGTAGGGGCTCGACCAGCAATTCTCAATGCTTGCCTGTAAAGCTTCAACACTCGAGCACGGATAAGAAAGTCCTGCAAATCCATGGAGAAACTATCCAACAAATCCATGGAAGGAGCCATTTCAGAGAATAGACAAAACATTTGCAACAATCTTTTGTGCTTGGAAATTTGAGAACAAAACTACAACTTGCTAAATCAGCTGAGGTATGAGTTCAATTCACCCATCTGGTTACTTAAATACAAACAAAACCACATTTCTTTCAATTTCAAATCACGGTCTATCAAAATTCAAAAAGCATCATTTGGACATTTTCGCAAACACATGGTGTTCTTTTTACCTAATTATAAATGCGAAGCTTAACAGTGGCAATTATCGAAGGAGACTACTTTTGAAGAGGAGCAATAATAACCCACCAAATTTTGATAGAAAAAAAGAGAGGTAGCTACAACTTACATTCTTGAAACAGAACAGAGAAGAGAGCTTAGCTGCTACGCTGAAACTCCTAACTCCCAAGACTCGCAAAAAAATAAAACACCACCTATATCACCGGCCATTGCCTATATTCATTTTATTTTTATACATACCTATAAAATCAAATGTCATAAAGTATTTATATAAATATTATATTATATTGAAGGATGTCATTTCAGGCTACATAAAATGCAAGCTGGGCCAAATTTAATTTGTTTTATCAAATTCTTAATCAAGCCCAATCTTATACTGCGGCCTATTTGGGTCCAAAGTCCAAACACTCGCTTTTTTATTCTTAACTTGTTTTTATAAGTAAGTTTAAATTATTAATTTAAATATTTTATTTAATTAAAATATATTAAAAAATTTAAGTTTATTCCTGTTTTAAAAAATAAAAAATTATTAAAATAAATAGAAATTCATTTTAAATTATTTAATTTAAAACAATATTTGAATAAAAAATAAAAAATATATATTTAAGAACTAATATTTTAAAAATATACAAGTCAAAATTTATAGGATAAATTACATGAAACCACCCCATAGTTAGTGTTTTTTCAAAAATTTACCTTGTACTTTCAATTGGAACAATTAACCCCTTAAACTATTACATTGCAATAATTAAGCATGTTTAATAATTTTAAAACAAAAATATCAAAGGGGCATTGTTTGGGTTTTACACGGTGAAAATGGAAGTTGATCACCTCTACTTGTATTCTTTAAGGGACGATTTAGGTCATTCCATCAATGTCGATTTATTTTAACCTCTCTAGTTGCTTGCTTTTATATTCATTTTATGCCTACCTACAAGTACATTTCTGAATTTATTTAATCTTGGATTGTTAATATAAATTTTCGTGTTTTTTCCATTATATTATTATTTATAATATAATTTATCTAAAAAATAGAATGCATATTTTTTAAGCAAAGCGGCATAACCAATACCCACAATTTATGTTGTGAGACTGATTTCTAGGAGGCCGTTAACATGATCAGTATATTGCATAGGTTAGTCTTGATTATTTACATTATGCTGTTCGGGATAAAATACCAATGCCCAAACTGATTGGGAAACATATATTGTAAATGATTCATATATAACGTAATATATTGCAAACCCACAACGTAAAACGATTATATATCAAGGGATATGATATTGTGACAACCAAATAATGTTACTATCAATGTTATTACCACATCTTAACCGTTGATTTCCGTCAATCAACGGTTATCATTTTTCAAATCAAACTCATTAATTAATTATTAATTCGCAATAAATGATAACCGTTGATTGACAGAAATCAACGGTTAAGATGTGGTAGTAACATTGGTAGTAACATTATTTGGTTGTCACAATATCTTATCCCATATACCAATACTCAAACTTGGTCATAAGGGGATAAAATATTACGCTGTTTGAATTTTGAGCCGGTTATTATTAAAAATAGGTTATATATTGAGATGAATAGTCCCATACAACCTGACTAAAATATCAAGTCAATACAACTAAAATATATTTATGCAATTTTAGTCATACAATGTAAGGGGGGGGGGGGGGGGGGGGGGGGGGGGGGGGGGAAGGTGCAAGTTTTTTATACAATGCATGAGCATGATGTTGTGCAAGTGCATGCCGTACGTTTTTGACATTGTGTCCCTCCTCATGCATTTTTCTTCAACTTTAATTTAGTTTTTCTTTTCTTGTAGAACATTAGCTTAGTTTATTGTTCCAATGTAAACTTGCCAATCCTTTAATATCACCTTGTTTTTGTGGAAAAAATCCATTCGCTTTTCGTCAGCCCGTAATCTCCATTCATACATACTTAATTAAAAAGGTGGTAATCAAATAATATTACTTTACAAAGTTGCAGTCTCATGGATAAATAAAATATTCAAACTGTCAATTCAAAATTTCCAAGTTGAAACAGCTATGTGGAAATTCATTGTTGAAATTAAATTCATGACTTAATTTGAATTTTCAGGATATGGACGTGCTCAATTACCCCCTTTCCCTGCACAAATTACGTAGTAGGAAACATATGAAATCCGGAAGCAATACTAATAGTAGGTTTGACCAAATTAAATATAATTAAGAGGATGGAGAAAACGATGACTATTCTATGAGAACGAGAATAAGCCTGACTAATTTAATTTATTCGTACAGTAATAAGATAGGATGGAGAAAACGATGACTATACTATAAAAATGATAAATGTTAATTAAAATTCTGATCTAATGTTGAAGAGTGATAGGCAGAAAAAAAGTAAATAGAATAATTTATCTATTTAATTAATGTTATGAAATTATTATGTATCAAGAAGAATTAATGGTGATAAATTTGATTAATTCAAAGGAGACTTAGATTCATACCTTTTATTATTATAAATTGGCAGTAAATCTCTTGTATTATGACCGCATCTTGTATTTTTAGCGTTCAATAATTAAAATCATATCTCACACTCATGTTTCCATTTAAATGTTCACGTTTATGTAGTGATTGCAAGGCTTGTTTGTAATATTTCACCAACAAACCTTTTCGTTCATCGTTACCTTAATTTCTATGGGACCCCACGTGTCATGTTTAATGATTACATCAAAACGTAACAAATCAGAAGATGACGAAATTAAGGGCGGAAACGGCACGATAAAATACAAGCATATTCGAAAACGAAACAATATTTTTAAAATTCAAAGAACTCTAAAATAGTACGCGTGTATACCGCAACCTGTTTTTTATAATACAAGTTGTTTCACATTTGCGTCTTTATTTGTAGTTATGTTTATTGAGCGACGCAAATGGCATTTGTCATTGCCCCGTCACAGCGATTTTATTTGACCAAACCCTCTCACTCTCTTCCTACCTTTCTTGACAAAGTCAAATTATATGCTTATTATGTCAAATAGCATACCATAACAAAACATAACATACCCTCTGTTGAGATGTCATATTTTCAACTATCAACAACAACACCAACAAAGGAGCACATATATATATAAATACAATACATCTTGATTATAGTAGTGCAAAAAAATCGGATTCCAACAATTTCATCATTTTGCTATCATGGAGAAACAGTCTAAGCTGAAGAACAAGATATTGAAGATACTACCAAAAGCAGCAGCTGCAATCACTGTGACATTTCAAAACCCTCCTTTCAGCCCAAGTAGGAGATCAGAGAAGCTTAAATCTCATGTGGGAAAGGGATTCTCAGGCCCAATTATGATTCCCTATGAAGCTAGAAGAAAACCAAAAGATGGGGGCATTGAAACTCATGAACCCACTTCACCAAAAATCTCTTGCATGGGACAGATCAAGCACAAGAAGAACCAGATTCAAAAAGCCAAGGCTAAGAGCATGTCAATGCCTAAAACTACGAGATCAGTTGTTATTAGCAGTGCTTCTTCAACTCCCAGAGACACAGAGGTAAAAAAGAAACATGCTTCGAACAAGTTTCAGAGGATGTTCTTCAATGGGGCCAAACAGAAAACAAAGACAAGAAAATCTGATGCTGATTCTGCTTCGGTTGGTGAAGAAGGGAAAAAGGGTATTGCGGTTGCACCACCAATGGGTGAAATGAGGCGTTTTGCAAGTGGACGTGAGACTTTTGCTAATTTTGATTGGAGGGCTCAGATAGCGCCAGAGGAAATGGATCAAAGGGATTGTTATTCGGATGAAGACAGAGTAGAGAGTGATGCAGAGGAAGAAGAGGAAGAAGATGAAGATGAAGAAGAAGAAGATATCATAATCCCTTTCTCTGCACCTATTCTGGTAGGTGCAGGTGCTTGTGTTGGAAGAAATATACCAAATTTGCAGCCACGGAAAGAAATTAATATATGGAAGAGAAGAACCATGGCACCACCTAGGCATCTTCAGTTGAATCCAGTGCTTACAGCAAAATGATTACTTGCTTATTAAAATTGTAGATTTGTTCTTTTGTTTCTCTTTTCATTTCATTTCGAAGATCATTTTGATACGCAGAACTGCAGATATACTAGATCTAGTTACAAGTAAATATTTTTTTTGCTTTTGAGATTTTTACATCGGTTTATAAATTACTCCAATTAATTGTGTGAGAACCACGAGTTCATCAATGCTTGATTGCCTCAAATTAAACTCGAGATCGCAGAATTGAAATAATCCTCTAGCGGTTGATTCATATGGTTGGTGATTTCAATTTTATTTTATTTTTAATGTATAAAAGAGATGGTAATCATATTGTAAACCATTACTATCGATTTGTCCAAGTCCGAAATAATTAAAAAAAAAATTGATATATGTCGATGTTACTCGGAAAAAGTTAAAACTAAAATAAGAATAAAATAATTTGAATTTTCTTGTTCACATTAAGATCCCTTGGGAATTGGGACTGGCCGGTTGTTTCCTACAAGGTAGTGCTTGATAGGTTAATGGATTCATGATGCCATGCATAGTAATAAAATTGGTCAAATTCGAAACCAACAAGCGAGTGGTTGGTGAGGGTGCTTTTTGTTAAGAAAATCTCAATCATTAATTTTAAGTTGGTGTGTCTTGAATTTATGCACGTGTGATTAACTTTTTTGATAAATGTTTATGTAAGGCATATACTAATTGATGTTTCATAAGTATGCAATAATTTTGTATTTTTAATATGTACTATTTGTTGTTTAACTAACAAGTCTCTCGTATATTGCATAAATTTTTGTAAAATATGAAAAAAAAAATTAAAAAATTAAAAAATTAAAAATACTTAAAAAATTAAAATTATAAAAAAATATGCATAATTGGTTTAAGTATGTAAAAAGTATAGATAAAAAATATTCAATATTAGAAAAAAACAAATGCATAACTAATTTAAAAGAAGATAATTCAAAATGACATATGTCATTCTTTAAATAGAATAAATTAAGTGATTTAAATATTTTTAAGAAAATAATTAAACTTTAATTTAAATGTATAACATTATATATTGGATATAACCCTTAGTGATATAATTCAGTAATTATCTTATATTTATCTAATTAATATTTTAACTTTTAAATGAAAAGTATTAAATATTAAAAACATTATTAGAAAGATATTTTAAGAATACATAGCATGACTCTATAATTCAAAATTGAATGGGAGCGAACTAATTAAGGAAGTCTTCATTCAAATGCATTGAATTAGATTTATGTTTTCATTCAATAGTATTTCATGAGAACCAATTTTACAACGGGGCCGATTATGCGATCTTCCTTTAAACCGCCTTGTGTCAGAGCATCTTGCAGTTTGAGCAGCTTTAACCCATGGGTCTTCAATGGAACAAGACGGGGTGTACCTGCAAGACACTCTGACGCTCAAGTCAGATATGGTTCAAGCAGGTTTTATTATGTAGAAGATGTGTACCTTGAGTTAACACATGTGTATTTATAATGGAGAGATGACCAGCTTGGGATATGTCTTGGTGCTGAGTATACTTGAGATGAAGTATTCAGAAAGATGTAGTTATTAATATTGTGGAGATTGATGAGATGAGGTTGCAGGTTCAGCTATGCTTCTATAGCCTTATCTCATTATGTCAGGCTATATTGGTAGAGTGGTGACAAGCTGGTGCTGTCTTCTGTTTATTTGTTCAATGGCGCGGTGGATCTTTATTAGTTCATGTGATTGCTTCCTTATCTCTGAAGTTATGCTGAAGGACGGTTAGAACGCGATGGTAACATCGCGCCCTCTAATGCGCGATTGATGACATCGCGCCTCATTCTGGGCCTGGTGGGTTTGGGCCTTGTTCTATGAAATTTGGTCTTTGATGGGCCTACCATATTTTATCCAGATCAGTATTTAATTGTAAAAATGAGAAATATTTTAACTTTATTCAAGAATATTGAATGGTACAAAAATAAAATAAAAAATACCAAAACAGGAGAGATTATATTTACAATATATTTTTTCTTACAATCACTTATATGGTTGTTGGATCAAAATCAAATCAACGCCTCTTATTTAATATTATTTTGTAATAGTTAATTTGATTTTAATCCAACAATCGTAAAAGTGGTTGTAAGAGAAAAAATATTATAAATATAATCTCCCTTCCAAAACGGTTATATTTATTTTCTCACAAATAGAAATCTTTATTTCAAAGGTAAAAATAATATTTAAACGAAATGAGATATGTACTACTTGAATCATTGAATCAATACATATAGGTTTAAATTAATGCACAAATAACACCTACAATTAGAATAACGATTCCCATTATTACTTAACAAAGCCCAATATATATCAATTATCAAGCATAATACTAAGTATACAAAGCATACAGTCATATACTGTATATAAAAAATTATATTGGTATTTGTCACGAAATACAGTTTTCGCATGAAAGATGTGAAAGAAGAACGTCATATCAATTCACCCACCTCTTTTGGTGAGAAAATAAAGATTTTACATATATTAGTTGGTAAAATCTCATCTCGTTCGTTCATAAGTCTTTTCATGAATTAAGTTTCGTGTGAATCACCATGTTCCTTCTTAAAGTAACTGTTGGAAATCGACAATCACACAGAATCGAGAAAACAGAAAAAGATATAAGAGTAGAGAGATTGATTTCCAACAATTGGTATCAAGAGCTTTGGTTCTGCGACCAGGGTTCCTGTGACAGATTGGGGTTTCGCGATTTAGGGTTTTTTCTTGGCATAGATAAAACTGCGAAATTGATCTGGAGAGGATGTCGACTGGCCAATCACGGGTCGAGGTTGAAAAGTTCGGAGGAAAAGGGTTCGAGTTGTGGAAGCTGAAGACGGAGGCTCTGCTCATTGACAGGGACGTGTGGTACGTGATCGAAGATGATAAGCCGTCCGTACCAACAAAACCTGTCGGTGAAGAAACGTCAGGTGATGGCGAGTCGAAGGAGTTGAAGGCGTGGACCAGAGACGATCGAAAGGCGCGAAGCCTGATCTGGTTATGCCTGGCTGATAACGTTCTGGTGAACGTAACTTCTGAGAAGACCGCGAAGGATCTCTGGACGAAGCTGGGAAGTGTCTATCAGAGCAAGTCACTCGTGAACAAGCTGTTCCTGCGAAGGAGGCTGTATAATCTGCGGATGAGCGAAGGTGATTCTTTCTCTGCTCATTTAAATGAATTTAATACTATTTGTGCACAACTTTCGTCTATAGACATTAACCTGGACGAGGAAGACAAAGCTCGCACCTTGTTGTGTTCACTGCCCAACTCTTGGGAGCACATCATTGTGTCAATTGGTACTAGTGTTAATAAACTGTCGTTTGAGACGGTTGTTGCTGCCTTATTGTCTGAGGAGATGAGAAGGGTAGGTTCTGAAGGTACCAACAATGAGGCTCTGGTTGCTAGAGGGAGGAGTGATGACAAATCAAAGTCTGGTCACAGAGGAAGATCGAGGGGACGATCAAAGTCCCGTGATAAATCTGATAAATCTGATAAATCTGAAATGAGGTGCTGGAGGTGCAAAAAGGTTGGACATCTGAGAAGGAATTGCATAATTAAAAGTGTAGGTCCTGAGAAGCGGGATGATTCACAACCGTCTGCTTCGGGTACAAAGAAGGATGATGATGATAGTACAGGGGACCTGTACATGGCGTTTGACAGTCATAATGACTGTAATGATTGGATTATTGACACTGGAGCATCGTTTCATATGACACCTCATAGGGAGTGGTTCTGCACCTATGAATCGTATTCTGGCGGTACAGTTAGAATGGGAGATGACACGACTCATGCAATTGTGGGGCGTGGGAAGGTAAAGCTGAAGATGAGTGACGGGACAGTCAAGAATCTGCCGGGTGTGATGCATATTCTGGGGCTTACCAGAAATCTGATCTTCGTTGGTAGTATGGCAGATGCTGGTATTAATTTTAGCAGTGACAAGTATTCTTGCAAGCTGACTCGAGGAGCTTTGGTTATTGCAAGAGGAGAGCGTCATGGTAAATTGTGGAAACTGCTGGGTAGCACAGTATTCAGTGGTGAAAGCTATGTTTCAGAACAGGCGGAGGAGGACACTGCTATGTTATGGCATAGGAGGCTGGGGCATATTGGAGGAAAAGGTCTGGAGACTCTAACATCAAAGAAGTTGGTGGATGGAATTCTAAGCTGCTCTATGGGGTTTGGATTTTGCGAGCATTGCCTGCAAGGGAAGCAAAATCGGGTATCTTTTGATTCCATAGGAGGAAGAGCTGAGGGGGTTCTGGACTTGATACACAGCGACGTGTTTGGCCCCACACCTGTAGCATCACATGGAAAATCAAGGTATTATGTTTCTTTTACTGATGATTTTTCAAGATATGTGTGGTTATATTTCTTGCGCAGCAAGGATGAAGTGTTCGATAAATTCTGCGAGTTCAAGACTTTGGTGGAAAATCAATTTGATCAAAAAATCAAGGTGCTGAGAACTGACAATGGAGGGGAGTTCTGTTCAACAAAATTTGACCATTTTTGTGCGAGCAATGGGATTGTAAGACAGAAGACTACGCCCTACTCACCTCAACAGAATGGGGTGGCAGAGAGGTTGAATCGATCTCTCATGGAGAAAGCACGGAGTATGCTGAGCGGTGCAGGCTTGGCAACTGAGTTTTGGGCAGAGGCAGTGGCTACTGCTTGTTATCTGAAGAACAGATCTCCTACATCAGCTTTGAAGGAGAAGACTCTGTATGAAGCACTGTTTAAAAAAAGGCCAGACGTATCTCATATCAGAGTGTTTGGCTGTGAAGCTTATATGCACGTACCCAAGGAGAAAAGAAACAAGCTTGACAGTAAATCTGAAAAGTGTATCTTTATTGGGTACAAGGATGGCGTCAAAGGTTATAAGTTGTGGAATCCGGATACTAGAAGTGTAACTTACAGCAGAGACGTTGTATTCAGAGAATCTAAGTTGAATCAGATTTTTCCTGAAGCTCCTGAAAAGTCACAGACGGTGAAGTTAGATGTGGGTTTGAAAAAGGATACAATAAACTCACATATTGAATTGGAAAATTTGAATTCTGAAGCTGCTGAATATAATGAGGTAGAGGATGAATTTTCTGAAACTGAGGCTGAGGTTGAAGCACCAGTGCTGAGGAGATCCACGAGGGAAAGAAGACCATCTGAGAGGTATACACCTGAAAATTATATCCTGTGTGCTAGTGATGATGTTTGTGCATTTAGTATTACAGGTGATGATCCGAGCACTGTAAAACATGCGAGGAGCTCGGAGGATGCCAAACAGTGGGAGGAAGCTATGAAAGAAGAGATGAAGTCTCTGATGAAAAACCAAACTTGGAGTTTGGTGAATCTACCTGCAGACCGAAAAGCAATTGGTTGCAAGTGGGTGTTCAAGAAGAAGGTTGGTGCCAATGGGGAGATTGAACGCTACAAGGCTCGATTGGTTGCAAAGGGATATTCACAGACAGAAGGGGTTGATTATGGTGAGGTATTTTCACCTGTTACAAAGTTAAATTCCATAAGACTGGTTTTGTCTGTAGCAGCTGCATATGACCTAGAGGTGGAGCAGCTGGATGTGAAGATAGCTTTTCTTCATGGTGATTTGGAGGAGGTTATTTTCATGAAGCAACCAGAGGGGTTCATTGCAAGAGGCAAAGAGGAGCTAGTCTGCAAGCTGAATAAATCTCTGTATGGCCTGAAGCAGTCCCCAAGGATGTGGTACATGAAGTTCGACACTTATGTGCTGAAGCTTGGCTTTGACCGTTGTGATGCTGATCACTGTGTTTATGTGAAAAGGTTAGAAGGTGACTTTGTTATTCTAACTTTGTATATTGACGACATGTTACTCGTTGGAAACAGTTTGAAAATGATCAGCACTGTTAAAGGACTGCTAGCAAAGCAGTTTGAAATGAAAGATCTAGGCGCTGCAAATGTGATCTTGGGTATGCAGATTAAGAGGGAGCGTGACATACGAAGATTATGGTTAAGTCAGCAGAAGTACATAAAAGATGTTCTGAAGAAATTCAAGATGACTGACTGCAAGCCTGTGTTGACTCCCATGTCTACTGGTTCTAAGTTATCGGCTGACCAGTGTCCCAAGACTGAAGAAGAAAAAGAAGAGATGGCGTCAGTTCCTTATGCTAGTGCAGTAGGGAGTCTGATGTATGCCATGATTTGTACTCGACCTGATATTGCTCAAGCAGTGTGAGTATTGAGCAGGTATATGTCCAAGCCAGGAAATGAGCACTGGACGGCTGTGAAGCGTGTGTTCCGCTATCTTCGTGGTACGTCTGACCTTGGGTTATGCTATGAAGGCGTGAAGGGCTCAAGGGGACAGACATTGTTAGAGCTGAGATGCTTTGTGGATGCTGATTGGGGAGGTGACATTGATAGTAGAAGATCTACAAGTGGATATGTTGTTTCTTCATTTGGCGGAGCTATCAGTTGGATGAGTAAGAGGCAGAGCACTGTTGCTTTATCTTCTACAGAGACTGAGTACATGGCCTTGACACATGCTGTTAAGGAAGCTATTTGGTTACGGAGGTTGTGCAAAGAGCTTGGCTTTGCACAAGGAGAGATGATCGTTGGGTGTGACAGTCAGAGCGCCATTTTCTTGGCTAAGAACCCAGGTTTCCATGCGAGGACCAAGCATATCGGCATACAATACCACTTCATCAGAGAGAAGATTGAAGACAAGGTTGTATTGCTGGAGAAGGTTGACACAAAGGTCAACAATGCTGATATTCTGACCAAGGCAGTGACTTCGGAGAAGTTTGAATGGTGTACAGATGCTTTGGGATTGAAGAAACATGTGAAGCATTCACCAAGTGGGAGAATGTTGGGTATGGCTCATACTTCACATGATGATGTTGGCTCTAATTGTCGGGGTCAGCAGAAAGGCAACTAGGGTCCCGCTCCCAGGTGAGCGGGCGGGGGTCCGAGGGAGCCGCCCCGGCGGGGGTCCGGGGGGCAGCGCCCCCAGGCCCGTAGAGGCTAGGTAATGTTTAGGCCTCTGTTTCTATTGTAATTTTCTTAGCAGTTTGGGCTTGGGCCCATGAATAGCTGCTGTTAGGGTTTCTTGTAATCCTATTTATATTTGCCTTGTAAACCGAGAGACTTGTAATGAGTGGCGGTGAGGTGAATATAGTACAGACAAGCTGGACGTAGCCTATATTGGGTGAACCAGGGTAAATCATCGTGTCAATCTCTCTACTCTTATCTCTTTTTCTGTTTTCTCGATTCTGTGTGATTGTCGATTTCCAACAGTAACGTATATTTGTTACGAAACTAATGGATAACTAGAAGAGAGATAATGAGGAAAAGGGTAGTATTTCTACTGTATTATGATTAATCTATGCTATTTATATTCTCAATCAATTACAATAAAATAAATGATAAAATTAAATCCTCTTAAATTTTAATTGCATATTATTAACTTAAAGGAGCTACAGAAATTATATATTATTTCTTTGGAGTTATGGACATTCACATTAGTATTACTTGTAACAATGTTCTAATTTTCCTTAGTGGAAATCATGTGCCTTACTACATATTATTATTCAGCACTGTAAGAAGATTAATTATCATGATACTAAACAATTTACCATAATCATTTTGTCATAAAAAACGGTTATAATTCAAAAGCAAAATATACTTATTGTCGTTATTATTTTAAATTTATGGCTACTCTGTACATTTTTTTCGACAAAATCACAAAATTTCCTATGACATAATAATTTGTGACAATACTTTTAGTTTTTAATCTACGCTCTCCGTTTATAAAATATTAATCATTTTAAGAAAACAATTAATATTTTATTTATTGCTTTAGAAAATAAAGAGAGTATTAATTTTTGTATTGAGCTAAAATGAGAAGTATTAATAGTATTACTATTATAAAGGGAATTCTCCACTTTATTATCTTTTTCTTTTTTCAAATTAACACTATTAAGTACTTATTCAATGATTTTATCAAAAATATAAATTGTAAATATATATTCTATTAGAATTTTAAAGATTTAAAATAAAAAGGATGAAATTATAAAATTTCTTACTTTCTAAATGTATTTACTTTCAAATGCCTATCAATTTCTAATTTCATAATTAATATAGTTCACTTCAAATATTATTTTGTTGTTATTTGTATTTAATCTTAACAAAAAAAAAATCAAATTCACAAGCACACTAATTAAAGACAAAGTTATAAATATTCATATTTTGTTTTTAAAATTGAAGATAAATATAAAAATGATAAGATTGTTTTCCTAGCATTTGGAGGATGGAACATTGTCCGAGTCAAAAGAATATGAGTTTTCTAATTGAATTGTTTGGGGGAGTGCATGCCATGACTAACTTATATTATTCTTAACATAAATTAGGTAGTAACTAAGCAATCAATAGAGTTATTATTATTAGATCAACTTGGTGGCTAATTTTCTGTCGGTCTCGATACAGATCAAGGTTCGCACTCCACACAGCTGCTGCAGTTAATTACAAAATTGCCATAATGTAGAATACCTTAACAATCGAATTAAATTGGTGCAGCCATTCTCCTTTCCTAGCTACATATAAAGAGAGTAATAAGAGTATATAGTACATATATACTTTCTTATTAATATAAAAAATATGTGGATTCATGTGACATTAAAAATAAATGAGTGGGTACAATATTGATATATAATATCAAGGGAAAAAGAAGAATAATGTTGTAGAAAAATTGTTAGATTATGTTGTAGAGATAGGGATTGTGGGACCCACACTTATTTTCAAAAAATAAAAAAACAAAACAAGTGTGGGTCCCACAATATCTATCTCTACAACATAACCTAACAATTTTCCTACAACATTATACTTCTATTTTCCTAATATCAATACCAATTGCAAGACCATTTATTACCAACAAGAATTCGAAGGCATTGATTTCCCAAAAAAAAAAAAAAAAGAATCCGAAGGCATTGGCTTGAATATGTTTATAAATATACGAATGTTCACATGCTAGATGTGTATGGCATATAAAAGCCATAGGCAATTAGCAACTTGGTGGCTTAACGGTAGGGAAGAATGATCTACTATCGTGTGCATTTATGAAATTCACATGTCCACCGTGTTGACTGTTTTTCTTCAATAGTCATGTTCCCACAAATACATTATGTGGTTGCAAATTTTAATACGGACCTTGTTTCAAAATCCAAACAACACAATCAGATCCCCAAAAAAGGAAAATTCAAACAAAACAAAAAAATCCCACCCCCACCGCTCTACACTTGAGAATCGCATTTATCCAAATAGGTAATATCTTTTAACTTCCTAAGTTACCGTTATTTACTCATAAGAATTTATCATTATTTATATCTGTTGGACATATTATTAGGAAGGAAATCAATGGGCCAACAGTTATAAGGATTGGGCATTCCCTAACTGCATGTCAATCCACAATATCCAATTCGATTGATATCAGGTCCAGTGATATACTCCCCCAGGCCGCACACGAAAGCATTCTAGCAATAAAACTCCAAAAGCCCAACATAACCATCACTAGTTCATTAGTACACTGGCAAAGAAATTAACATGTCCACTGAGTTTCACCGTGCACGTCATACTAGATGCAAGGTTTATTATTAATTATGTTTTTTTTTTTTATACATTAAAGATTTGGGATGAAGAAAAACTATTAGGGCTCATTTGGTGGACATGATAGAATAAGGGTAAGATATGATATGAGGCTGATAAGGGTAGGATATGATATGAGGCTGATAAGCCTATATCATGTCCTGTGTTTGATGAGTACTTGATTGACAATTTGATAAGATTATGTAGAAGGAGAAAAGAGAGGAAAAAAATAAAATATAATGCAATAAATACAAAAATATTGGGTAGTGTGGGGATACATTGGGTAGCGTGGGGATATAGTGGGTATCCAATATTAGTATCCTATCTTATTGAATCTTAACCCAGCTCCCCCATAGGATAAGAAATCATGTATTGGATAGGATAAAATGAGACAATAGGATAAGCTAATCATATCCTATTGACCCACCAAACAAGAGATAAAAGTAGGATATGATAAATTATCCTATCCTATCTTATTTACCAGGTACTCCAAACAGGCCCTTAAGTTCTTCCAAAATATTTCTATTACTTTATGCAATTAAATACCAATTACATAAATTTTAACATTAAGAATATAATATAGGATATTATGTTTATCATTTTTTTATATACTTTATTTATTCCTTTCCAATTACATCACAATTTTAATAAGAGAGAGAAAGATTGAAAGTCAATTGAGATTGTGATCCACTTGTTTTAGATAGGAGTAGATAAAATAGACATGAAAAAGTATAAGTATAATATCATATCCCTAACAATATTATTAAAGTAAAAGATAATAATAGCTCATGTATTAAAAAAATAGTTAAAATAATAAATATAATAAGAGAGAGGATCCTTTGTAAATTTCTTTAGCCTCTTGAAGCACATAATCCCGAACAAACGAGCAATGTTATTTGTAAACGACCTAAACTAAAACTACACACATCATAAATATATAAGGAATTTTTAAAAAGTAACACAATACCACGGAACCACATTGCTTCATACGGATTTCCAAAAACAATAGTGAAATTTAGCATTTTTCTTTCTCATAAAGGATTTAAACCCTTTATCGCTATCACCAATTAGGCCTAATATGTTCATTCGAATTTAACAAACTTATCACCTTAATATTAATTAATTTAGCATACACACACAACTATGGTCATAATGTGTACACAACAATTTTTCGATTAATTAATAAGTCACACGCACCCCTTGGTACCTCAGAATTTCACCAATAAGTTCACCTTTCCCTGAACCCACGTACCTTCCACGAATCTGACCATCTCTAATGAATAGAAACGTGGGAACCTGCACCACTTCCATGTCCTTCAAGAACTGCATACAACTATCATTCTCATCACCGTTCATCCGCGCAAACACAACCGAATCAGACATTTGCCTCGACAGCTTAATAACCGTTGGATAAACCTTAACGCAGGGCCCACAATGTTTCAACCCAACATCAAGCACAATAAGTTTGTGGTCAACCTTATGGTCCGCAATAAGGTTCTCCACATCCTCCCTACTATGCAGTTGCACGACACCAGAATGGTTATCACCGTAGTATAACACATCCCCAACAAGCTGATCAGGACCAATACCTTCCTCTTCGTGAATCTTCTCCATGCTCTTGTAAAAACTAAAATGAGGAACTTTTTCAACTTTCTCTCTCTTGAAAAGTTCTCTTGTCTTTTCTGATTCATCACCCATTACTAGAAGGAACTCAACATCGCTGCAGCTTCGGCTAAGGTCCACCATAAAAGGGTATATTTTGCTGCTCTCAAAACTGGTTCTTTCGGCGTATTCTACAACAACGAGTTTGTCTTTGGCTGTTTGAAGCGCTTCGTCGAACTCTTGTATGCTATGGACACGCTGAACCCTTTCATTGCTTTCTGTTTCCTTGGCACCTGAAGCTGCTGTGGCTTTTGTAATTAAACGTATGTGATGAGAAGCTGTGACTCTTATTGGTGGGGAATGAGTTTTAGTAATCAAAGGTAAAGAAGAATGAAGAGGTAGGAGGTTAGGGAGGGTGGAAAGAGAGATAGGGAATTTGAATATGAAATTGTTGGTGATTGAAGCCATGAATCTGATTGGGTCAGTAGTGATGGCAGAGGTAGTGGTTGGATAACACAGATTACGAATGAGGAAGAAGGAAGAAGGAGAATGATGAAAAATCATATCCCCTCGCTTCTCATGTGGTGCATATTCTTCACACGTGTCTTTTTCTTTTAAGAATTATTATTATTATTATTTTTGAAAATATTTCTTTTAAGAATTCTAATTCTATGTACATTAATTACATATCTTATCCATAAGATTTGTTTACAAATTTTTTTTTTATAAATTTTTATAAATTATATTATATATTTCGAGAAATACATAATGTAATTTAATCTCGCTTATTAGAGAGAAAAAAAATTATTTCTACCGATTTTAGTTGTCTTTGAAATGAGTGGGTCCAAATACTTTACAAATTTTAATTTTTTGAGTTAGGCGTAAATTAGTTCGTTACAGGTAAAATGATAATCTAATTTTGATTTTTCCTCCATCTATTCAACTTATAGACATAATTTTTGATTATGCTAAATTACATATCTTAAAGCATCTATGTGTATACCCAAAACAATAAAATAATAATAGCACAGGTATAAATGTTCGGAATTTAAGTGTGATCGATAAAATTCACAAAGATAAAGCGTCAAATCCCTTAATAAATAAATAAAATAAAGATTCTCCAACACAGATCTAACCCAAAAAACCCTCAGCATCTTTCATCTTTATTTTATTTTTTGGATAACCTTTCATTCCCTTTCTCGTCTTCTCGTTCATAGAAATCAATGGCTTCCAAATTTTTTCAGACAGGAAAAAAAATTCCAACGCCTAGTTTTTGCAAAGTTAATTAAGTGGCTAGAATTAAAAATAATAATTTATTTTTGCATTGATTTTCTAACGTGGTTTATTTCTGTACACTTCTATTGATATTTTTTTAGCTCACCTCCATAGGAGATAGATCTTTGTGACTACAGGTCGAATTTTTCTCCTTTCGAAAAAAGAAAATGCTATTTTCTGCATCATTTCCTACTTAGTATGAAAAAACACTTAAAAAGGGAGGGATTGAAAAGAGAAAAAAGGGATATATTTTACTTTTGCTTGTCTATCGATTATTAGAATATTTTATTATTATGTTGGTTTTGCTTGGGCAAATACCATTCCCAGTAATTCTTAGATACATTTCTTTTTAGTCGAAAGAGTAATTCTTAAATATATAAAGAGTATCGTAGCTATTCAAATTATCATATATGTGCAAGATTGTGTAAATTTCCTTAAGAACATATTTATTTTTCAAAATTTTATTTTAAATAATTATTTGCATCATGTATTTAAGAAACTTGTTCGGATCGACATATTAGGCCTAAATACTAGGCCCAATTACATGACTCAAATGTCAACGGCATAGAGTTTTTTCAGCATTACTGTAGTATCAATATCATTTCTAAAAAAAATAAAATATCTGAATTTGAAGGAAAATATATAAAAAGATATGGATTCAATTAGAACCAAATTTTTTTAATTTGTGTAAAAAGGGAATATCGAGTTTGGTACTCCCGCAGTATATAAAAAAATCCTATAGGCAAATGGCCTTAACTTATGGAAAAATCTACAATGCTACCGATGCACTGAATATTAGAGAATCGTCCTTGGAAAAGCAAAACAAAGGAGACAGCTTAGCTTCAATCTTATCTCCCTCAATTTAAAGTCCATCGTCTGATCAAAGAAAGAAGGAGACATCCTCGATCCACTGGTGCATGGAACAACTTGAAGTAATACAAGTTTGCCAATGTTTTTCCCAGCTTATAAATAGAAGATCAAACGAAGGCATAAGAAGCTTTGGCATATTGGTGTAACTTTAGAGCAACACCCTTCTTTGTTCTATTCTCCCCTTAAGACTCCTCACGAGCAAACTATAATTTTTTCCATTTTCTCTTTTATCATTGTATTTAGTTACTACATTTTAAGTTTTTGAGTCTATAATCTTCTCTTCTACCATTTCGTCTTCAACAACTTGAATCTCGGGTCTATGAGATCTTAAGTTGTTAAGATTATGTTTGTATATTTAGCCATGTCTTTGAACATAAGCTAACTTCTTTTTGGAATGGAAAAGCTGTGAAACTGTTAAATCTCTATAGTTGAATCTCTTACATTTAGTTCAATGGGGTTTCTATTGTTTAAGTGAATTAATATCTTGTATCAATGGAACTTGAACATGACTGAGAAATGAGCTTCTATAAGGAAAGAATTTCAGATAGCTGAACAATAAGACAAAGGTGAAGAATGTGGAAACACTTCCACTAGTTGCCTTAGGAATAAGGGACCCCCTCGTTCATTGAGGTTCTGCCCAGAGTATACGTTGGGAATAAAGTCGTCATAGGAACATGAGGCTTTGTATACCATTTTAGCCCAAGGATTGAGGAATCAACATTGGCAATAAAGAGACCTGAACAAATTCTTTGGATGAGATCTTGAGCCTAGGCTATAGTTGGTTTAATAGTGGACCAGTGTATACCTTTTCTTTAACTTGTCGTTCCGTTCATCACTTCACTGTGTTAATCCTGTCATTACTTCTTGCCATTGCTTACTTTAATTTCTGCACATTTTATTTCAAAATCACACCACACCACAACCAAATCTTTTGCCGATTAACATTGCTTACTTTAGGAAGGACTTGAATATATAACGATGCGAGGAATTGTCTAAGTTAATCTGAACCTTTTGTCACAGAGAGCGCACTCTTGTGATATCTGGGAACGACTAGCCAAAACAGTTCAATAATGCTAACCGCATCTGTTTAAACCCGTCTAAATGCGCATTTGGAGTGCCTACTGAAAAGTTTTAAGGGTTCATGTTGACCCATAGAGGGATTGAAGCAAATCCGGATAAGTGTAAAGTTGTGTTAGATATGAAGGCCCTTAAAAATAAAAGGGAGGTGCAACAATTGACGGGCAGGTTATCCGCTTTAACTAGGTTTCTGCTGAAGTCTGTAGAGAATGTTCTCCCATTTTTCAAGTTATTATAAAACAACATTTGATAAAGTAAAGAAGTGTTGAGTTGCGCTGCTGGTCTTATCAAAACTGGGACCAAGGGAAATCTTGATTTTATACTTAGTTACGGGAGAAGAAGCAGTGAGCGTTGTAATGATGCGAGAAATGGATCATGGCCAAGAGCCGATATACTCTGCCAGCAGGGCACTTTAGGGCCTTAAGTTGAGGTATCAGAAACTTGAGAAGGTGACATTTCCTTTACTTACCACTACAAGGAGACTTTGTCCATATTTTTCATTGGCATCAAGTCATTTTCTGAAATAATCAACCAATTTAGCAAGTACTGCACAAGCCGGATCTGGCAAGACAAATGACCAATTAGGCAATTGAGCTCTCTGAATTTGATATCACTTATCGGTATGCCATTAAATCTCAGGCATTGGCGAATTTTGTAAAGAAACTTACCCTGACTAATAAATGGGATTGTGAAATGGATGATATTTAGAAAGTTTTTGTTGATGGTTCATCTAATACTAAGGGGAGTGGAGCCGAGATCATAATAGAAAGCCCAGAAAGGGTTTCAGCGGAGCAACCTCTCCATCTAAATTTAATAACAGGGTTGATGCAAGTAAAGGAGTATGAAACCAACAAGATCAAAGTTTTTAGTGACTCATAGCTTGTCACATCACAATTTGAAGGGAAATATCAAGCCAAGGGGCCTTTGTTGGTGAAATACTTGAGCAAAGTAAAAGAACACTTATCCGAGTTTGATGAAGCTGTCATCGGTCACATTCCCTGAGGGGAAAATAGCAAAGTTGATATTTTTTCCAAGTTGGAAAGTACAAAGAACCTGTGTAATCACATAACCATGGTTCAACAAAGCATTATAGAGCCGAGTTGTGTGATGGTTATTACATCTAAGAAGATAGTCCGAGATGCAGTCATGTATGTCGTAGTGGAAGATCAATTATATAGAAAAAGAATGCATTCCCCAATGTTAAAGTGTTTGAACTCGGAAGAAGCCGAGTATGTTTTGGCCGAGATTCATTTAGGAATCAATGGTCAGCACATGGGTGCCAAAGCTTTAGCCCGAAAAGCTCTTCGAGTAGGATATTATTGGCTTACAATGGAGACTGATACAAAAGAGCATGCTAAGTGATGCCATAATTGTCAAAAGCATGCAAAGATGATTTTAGCTCCGCCAGAAGAATTAACATCCATCTCGGCTCCATGGAATTTTACAAATAGGGTATGGATTGACTCGGACCATTTAAAGCGGTTGAAGGACATGTACGATGGTTAGTCGCAACTGTTGATTATTTTACAAAATAGATAGAAGCTGAATCCATAACAATAATTACTTCAGCCAAAGTTCCGAGGTTTTTTGAAAGGAATATCATTTTCAGATTCGGAATCTCAGCCAAGATAGTGACATGTAATGGAACCTAATTTATGGATAGGAAGTTTCAAGAATTGATGGCTAACTTTCATATTAAGCATCACTTTGCCTCTATTAAACATCCACAATCAAACAAGAAAGCTGAGGCTGATAATAAAGTAATTGTTGATGGGCTTTGGAAGCGATTAGATGATGCTAATACAAGTTGGGCTCAACAATTATATTTCGTCTTGTGGGGATACTTGATAAGCATTCAAACATCAATGAGAGATACTCCATTCAGACTTACTTATGGATGTGAGACTATGATCCCGGTTGAACTTGAGGAGTCGTCTTGGGGAAGGATAAAGGCCCTTAATGAAGAGGAAGAAAAGAATAATAAAGCTCTGGCAGTAGAGCTGGATTTGATTGATGAATAAGAGTCACAACAGATTATCGAGATATGGATACAAAACAACTGGTTATGGCCAAATATAATAGAAGATAAGGCCAATATCATTTGAGAAAAATGACTTGGTACTCCGAAGAGAAATTGGAAACATAAATGCGAGAGATGGAAAACTAGTTGCAAATTGGGAAGACTCTTACCAGGTGAAAGAAAAACTTGATAAGGGAGCCTACATACTAGAAACTTTGGACTAGAAACCCGTCAAAAGAACATGGAACACAGATAATATAAAGAAATACTACGACTAAAGTCCAAGTTCTCATTAAAGAATATTACTTTTATCTTTCAAATACTTAGGCAGAATTTTAATAGGGATTGTCTAAAGTCGATTACATTGACAAAATCATGTAACCAATATTTTGATTTTGAATAAGTGAGGAAATTTTCTTTGAAGTTTATCTTTACAAACCAGCTTCAATTTATCAATATGATAATCTGGGTTAAAGAGGTGAATTGTCAACATGACTCTGATCAAGTCAAAATGTTTGAAAGTTATGGAAAATAAGTCGGGCATGAATAAGTCATAATATCGCTTCTAATCCTAGTAAATCAAATATAGCCCCGGTAGCAAGACACCGGGATATAAATTGAAGGAACGAACAATTACCTTCAAGAACACGACTTTGCAAACATGCCGAGTTAAAATAAATAAATGTCATGGTAATCAATGCTGGGCAAATAAAACGCGGAATCCGCATATGAAAATACGACCTTTGCAAGGTCGAAAATAGATCTTGAGAATAAATTCAAGTTGATAGACATTTTTTTTTTCATAATACTAAGGTCTAAGAACAATTGTATAGGCCTTGGCCTAAAAGGTTGACCAAATTAGAAGAATGATAAAAATTATGTAATGTATGCAAATGGTAAACAATGCAGATCAAAACATGCAAGAAAAGTTTAAGTGACAAAATGCAAAATAAAGAACTGGGAATAAACCCGGCAATATTCGGTACAATACCAAAAGGGGCTCAATGGCCCCTAATTGAAAAGAACAAAAGAAAAGTACAATATTAAACTGGCATATTGACTCTTCGGTCCATAGCAATATCAGGTTGATCTTGCACCAGGTTGTCAACTGCGGCAACCACAACAGATTGATTTTCCTCCAGCTTATCTCCCTTGCTATTGTCCCCTTCCATCCGAGTTGGCGATTCGAAATCCGGGGGAGGAGGAACCAATTCCCCATTTTTCAAGTAGGCAAGATGATGCATTCCTTCAG
Organism: Gastrolobium bilobum; assembly: GCF_033153095.1. Lineage (NCBI taxonomy): Eukaryota > Viridiplantae > Streptophyta > Magnoliopsida > Fabales > Fabaceae > Gastrolobium > Gastrolobium bilobum. The sequence goes on from NW_026896584.1 coordinate 70,631, forward strand.
TGTTGATCTGGATATCCAGGTTAAGAAATTTAACCTGGCTAAGAGCATTATCAGAAGAATTTAAAATCGGCTTTCCGAAGTTTAGAACGGTAATAGTCAGTATCAGGTTGATATTGTTCAGCTCAGCCTCAGTCTTTTCTATCAGAGCTTTGGATGACTTGAGATAATTACATTAAAAGACAAGCTCATCCTAACAAAACTAAATCCTCCTTAACCGTTTTCAGTTCCTCTTGTATTTTATTGAATGATTCAACCATTTTAGTTTTCTCTTCTCTAAGAGCAACCACTTCAAAATAGACTTTACCATATTTGATTTTCACGAAAGCATGTCTTCATTAGGGAAGATGCTTTCATATAATATAACTCCATATCTTCTAGCTCTTTAAGCTTGGCATCAGAAGAAGATCTGGGCTCGTAGAAACAAGAATTAGGGCAAATAACACTTCAAAGATTGCCAGAAATTCTGACTTCCAAGATAGCACCTCTGGAAAGTCCAAGAGGAGGAGGAGGAAGATCTTTATCTATCTGTATTTGGAAAGAGATGCCAGCAGTACAAACCAAGATATCCTTGGATTTGCTAGCCGAATTTCCCTTGAATTTTGTTACAATAGTAGTGCTTTTTGCAGCTTTGGAGTTGGGAGCTTTGCGTTTTCTCCCTTTTGAATTAGAACCAAAGGTAGACTTACCTCGGTTCAATGCAGTAATGAAGCTAGGTTGAGCATCCATGTTAGGAGCTACAATGTCAAAGTCAATGGAATCAGTCACACAATAGGATCTTTCAAATATATACATTTAATTCAAATTGCAAAGAAATAGATAAGTCATACTCAATTCTGCATCTAACTCGGCTTGAGATTTAAAAAAAATTAAATTACGCTAATGTAACACCCCGGTTTACAAACCAGAACGCTACATAGAAATGGTACAGATGCACATTTAATTTAATAAGAATAGCAGAAGACTTCCTATAAGTATCACAATAGTTCTCTTTAAACTACGTGACTAATTAAAACTTTTCTTTTGTATCTTTTATGTTCACAATATTATAATAAAGTATACAACCCCATAACTGTATAGAATTAAAACTTAACACCAAATTGTAACAGCTATGAATTCAGTAAAAACGAATAGCATGACCTCTATTTGTCGAACTATCCAAATTCTTAAACCTGATATACAGACATAACCAATACATAACATATTCATATTAACATCTTCAGAATCTATCCATAGATTCCTATTTACTCTCAACAAACTTAAGACATACAGATATACTTTGTTGTCTGAAACATAACCAAACCTTTAACTACATAACCTCGTGTCAATTATATACAGTTGTACTAATAATATCTTTATCTCAAACACATAATTTATTCGAAACACAGACATACACATATAGACCCAAACATTAGTCAATCGTGCTGCTTCTTATGTGTCTGCTAACCATTCTTTTCGCGTCACTAGTGCCTTGAAAACTCATCATCCGAGAGAGCACTTGAAAACTCAAAATTGTAAAATTCAAATTCAAACGAAAGATGATTCACAAGGTCCCTACTCTCGTCCTTTTAATCTCTAATCAAGCTGGGCTTCAGGATTTATAAATCCATCCCAAAATAAAAGGAAACAAAATAGAAATACTGGCTCTGGACCTCATGTATATTGGGTTCAAAATTACAAATTAAGTCCACTTTTAAATAAATTTCCAACAAAACACGTCCATCTTGGGCTCAGGTTTCGACCATATTCCTGTCCGAATTGGCCTTCAGTGGCTGAAATAGAGATTGTAGTCCTTTCTGTTAGCTGAAAACACAATAAGAAATGAGTCAATCTGACATCTGTAGAGTGAGATATGACCAAAATACAAAAGTAGTGTAAATCTGGAAATTTCTGACGAAAATCAGTTAAACCCAATTAAAATCTAGAATTCTAATTTGACCCAAAAGACCTTTATTTAACTCAAATAAATCCTAAAAATACTAACCAAGAGTAATAAATAAGTGTAACAAAATATACGTTATCAATTATTCTACTCTAGTGTGATTAGTCATGCATAGGTTGAGCTCGATGGGGCTATTCAATGTGAAAATGCTGCCACAAGAATAGAGGTAATCCATTCTATCTTGGGAGAAATATGTCCACGAATCTTGGGCACTGTAGAGAGGGAAAAATTATCTTAAAGATATAATGTCTAACATTGGGCTCAGATTTTTCCTTGTTGCATTCATATAACTTCGTACGATACACTTTAACTATGTGTTATTGCATGTTTCGATTTTTTTGTGTATTTCATGGAACTGAAAATAATGTTGAAATAATTTCTCTAATACCAGATTATCCACTTTCAATGATTTTAACATCATTTTGGATAACAATCCTAAGACAATTTTTGTTTGAATATTAATTTGTGTTGAGTGTTTGATTTGTGAAAATTCAAATGGTGTAATTTCTATATTTTAAATTTTAAATTTATGAAATTCGAAAACAATCTTTCACATATATTTAAATATTATTTTCATTCAAAGTTACTTTGTGCCATTCATGATTCTGTTTGATCATGAAATTTGTATTACAATATATTGCCACGTTTGATCACGAAAAGCAATACATGTGAAGAGTATCTCGATTGTCGTGTATTACAGGCAATGGGGAAGCTGATGCCTTAGCTGCGCAACAACGTTTGTTGCGTTTGTGCAAGTTTCCTTTAAGGAAGTGAATGACGATGGAATAGCAACAACAGCTAAAGTGACTGTTGCCATGTTTTGAAGGTTCTACTTGTGCTATGTCACTACAACAAATATGAGATTTTAAGGCGATTTTCATTTGGTTTGGCTTAGGTTTAAACCGCAGCTTAAAATTTCAATGACATTTCCAAAACTGACAGGGATATTGGTGACGTTATATCATTTAATGAGTTTTGACATCAATTTTTTCAAACCAATGGAATAACTGACTTTAGGAATTATGAAAAAAATTTAAAATATTGTGGCAGTTTTAAACCGTCGTCGTTCATTTTGAAAAATTAAAAAAAATTCATTTAAAATTTTTTCCTTTTAAAAAATCACGTAGACTCAAAAGGATAAAAAGAATATTCAATCCAAATATTTCAATACATATCAATAATTTGAAAACCAATATTACACTATACCATCATCACATAACTAAAAAGAACTTGGTTTTCAATGATAAAATAATCAAAAAGATGCAGTTAAATAAAATTAAAAAACTAGAAGGGTTATATTATAAATTTATAACTCTTTCATATAAACAGGAATTTGGAAGTTCTACAAGAAAAACTCAAATTTAGATAAAATTAAGTTTCAAAATTATGTTAGAAAAATAAGAATGCACCAAATGATAAATCTCACTTAAAATGTAACCCAACATATATGATTGTCTTATGAGAGGTCAGATGAGATTTGCAAATGGTTCAACAACAATTGGTAACTCCGGAAAGGGCGTAATCCCATCAATATCTTCATGTTCAGCCAAGGCATTATCTAAAGCAGACTTGGTAACTTTTGTCACACATATCATCTGAACCATTGCACATAACCCAAAATAACAAAGCTTAGCCTTGCACATCAGATAAAAAATTGCAATCTTGTTCTCGTTCAATACAATTTTTGCAGTAAGAAAATACTAGCAAGGTCTAACTACTTCCTACCAATTCAACTCCTTTTCCAAGCTGAAGAATTTACCTATCGTTATTATCTACAATCAAGTGCAGACTATAAATCCTCTTATTTAATACTCTTTTTATTATTTATAAATATTGAAACATATTAATTTCAAATAAGAAAAATACAATTTAGAAAAACTAATTTAAGTGAAAAACTTCATTGATGATAGAACTCACCACACGTAAAATTGTTCGAATCAAAACAAGTAAAATCATCGTGACAAATAAAGGTGATGACTATAACTATACACTTATATATACTAGGATATAGATAATTTTATTCTTTCCCTTATTTTTTGATTAAAAGTTTACGTTATTTTTTCTTTCTGCCACAAAGAATAAGTGGTTGCATAAACCCAAAAAAGGAGCCCCTAAAAGCAGAGTATGGGCAAGTCTCAGCCACCCATACGCTACCTAGTCATAACATCTTGCACCAATGACAGCCACTAAGCTGGTGACAAACAAAGCTGGCCAACCACCCCATTCAAAGAAAATAAGAGCAAAAAAAAAAGAGAAGAAAAAAGAGCGAGAGAATGAAAAGAGAGAGCAACTTCGTACGAAGTCACATGCTATTTAAAGTCTGGCTCTAATTTAAATATTGTCCATATTGCACATGAAACATGAAACATAAAATGAGGCACAATGATCCATCATATGGTAATATGGAAGTCACATTGCAACAGGTGTTGTAGGGCACAATTGAGCCATGGCACAGACAATTAGTAACTATTTGTATTCTATATTTGTGCAAAGCCGTCAAAATTTGTGGTAACAAAAAGCAAACTACATATTTTGACAGACTTGCTTACTACAAACATGTTATCTAATAAAATTTTCAAGACATATGTACTACGTTTTGGAAACAAAGTAACTCACCAGATATTACGAGTCCAAAAATGATAAACACCTGCGTCCACAAGAAAAAGAAATGTGTATTATATCTACTGAAGATGATGCGATAAAGTATTCCTATTAGATCCAACCAAGAAAACCAAAAGATTGCACCCTCCGAGGCATCTTAATGTTCATTAATAAGAGAAAACAAAACAAAACATAAAATTCAACACTAACCAGTACCAATAAAAAAACTGAGATTACCACACATACCAACAAATCCATGGGAAGAGACTCAAGCCTCGATTCTGATTGACAATCATCGGTTCGAGGCGTTTTGGGCGTCTCAAGCAAACTACCATGTTTAACCAAATTCATAGGCACAAACATGAGAGGAATTTTATCAAACACCTTATCGTTATGAGTGATGGCTATATTGCACGCAAAACAACATTAATTTGAATTTTTTTTTGAAAGAAGGAGTAGGCATAAACAGAAGAATATACCTCTTCTTCACAACAACTTTGTCACATGTATTTTAGAAGAAATTTTTCTCATACCTTAACTCATAAGAAATGAACAGATTTTTTTTCTCACTTTAATGGTGATCCAGAGGTGGACGACAATGGTAGCACCTATGATTTGGTGGCGTTGGTGGCTTGGTGCCATGCCTGAAAATGTGAAGGTGAACAGTTACGAACAATAACAAACTTTAAAAATTGGGATTAGGGTTCACAAATTGATTTGCATGCAAAAAGAGAAAGATTGAGAAGCAATTCAAGAACAAAAACAAAAGAGAGCGACCTAAATAGAATAATAAGGGAATTATTGGAGGTTATTTGAATTTTGAATTTTGAATTTAATGTAATAGAAGTTGATTGCATTTTGTATTTAATAGGAGGTGATTGCATTTTGTATTTAATAGGAGCTGATTGTGTTTTATTAGGAGTTGTCATTTTACGAGTTGGCTATAGATTGTCGCTAATTCAAATTTATTTGTAATTTGTAATTCTGAGTCTATTTATAGGCAACATTTCAATGAAATGAGTAAGAGTATAGATACTAATGTTGAGGAATTCAAGTGTGAATGTATAACACCTCATATTTTTAAATGTTTAATTATATGAGATAATGATGATTAAAGGGTAGGATTAATGAAAATCTTGAAATTAGGACCAAAATAAGGTAAAAGGGGCAAAATGGTAATTTACCAAACACACAACCCTAGACAGAAAAAATTGAGTAGAAGGTCTCAAATGGTAAAAATAATGCCGGAAATGGATTTAGAACGAAAAATCGAGTGGATAGGCAAGTTTCGAAAAATTTGATGAATAGTGATTTTACCGGTGTAAATTACTGTGGTATAATTAAACCGATAAGCGTAAAAATATGATCAGTATTTCTAGGAAGTAAAATATGACGTGAATGAGAAAAATACTTAGGTTATGAATTTGTGGGTTAAATTGGGTGATTTAAGAAAGTTAATTGACATGTGGGACCCACTTAAGTGATTTAAGTGACAAATGGACAAAGTAAGTCACATTTTTAGAATTTTCTCTCTCCTCTTCTTTTCTTCCTCCCGTGGAGCTTCACCATTTGTGAGGGTTTGAAGCTTTGAATTTCTAATTTTTTTTCTAGTCACTTTTGAGAGAAACTTCCAACTACAAAGTTATTCCTCACTCTCTTGTGAATGACTTTCATGTAGAGTGCATCTTGTGGGAAGCATTGTGGAGGGAGATATAACCCAAAGTCAGCCACGAATTTTGAGGGATTTTTGGGTTGATTCATTGGTTGGAGACTATCCCCTTGGATCCTAGGAAGCTAGTGGTGGTAAGTTTTCGCATTCTCATTGAGTTTTTTGTGAGATCATAAAATGATGAGGGTTTTTGATGATGTGTGTTGAGTTATGGTAGTTAGGAACATTAAATGGTATGTCTCCTTTGGAGTTAAATGCTTAGAATGATAATGATGATGATTGATGTAATAAAAATTATTGTGATTTGGAAATTTTAACTTGGGAAATTTTGTGATGAGATTTCAATACTTTGTGAATTGGTATGATGATAGGGTTGAATAATTGAGTTGTGGACCATTGGTATGATTTAATAATATGATTGTATGATATGTGTGAGTGTTGAATTGGAATGAAAACCTTGGATTATGTATCCTTGAGAAATTCAAACCACAGAGGGTTTGGAGGAAAAATGATGTAAAAATTGTGTAGATGAGGTTGTATGGTTGAAAATGGTGTTTAAATGGATGGTAGGTTAGTATGATGAAATGGAATTGGAAGGAAGAATGTTGGATGGTTATGTGTGTAGGAATTCGTCCTATATGGAAGTCTAAGGAAAAATAAATGTGAAATAGCCCTTTGGCCTAAGTGAATAGGTTAGGAATCAGTATTTTGAAAGTGAATTGATTGCCTTAAAAATTGTAGTGATGATCATTGTTGTTTGATCATATAGGTTGCCTCTCACGGAACCAATAGAAGTGGAATAAGCTTGGAGCTTACGTGTGGAGCATTTCGTACGGAGTTAAGGTAAACTCTTGGTACTTGGGTTTTATCCCTTGTGTGTTCCGCCACACCTAGTGGAAGGTTGTGGTTGGATTTTGTGCTCTTTGACATTGTGTGAAATGACATGTTCATGCATTATTGCTTTGATTGTGTGACATATTCTGTGATCTCTGGCCAGTAGATGTGTGTGGTTTGGACTTCCGCTGGAGATATCCCTTTGGGGGATTCCGGTCGGGTTTTGCCGTGGGGCCGACTCTAAGAGTGGCACCAGGATGGTCCAAACGTGGGACTTTTGCTGGATATGGCTCATGAGGAGTTCTAGTTGGATTTTTCCATGAGGTCATCTCATCCATGGGAGAGGCACTAGGAAGCCTCCCGGGAGTTATATGATAGAGTCCTTGAACGAAATCCTTATGTGGATGTTCTTGGATGTGAGCCCAGTGTGATGTGATTTTGTATGTTATGCATTTTATATGATGATCATTGGATGCACATTGAGTGAACCATGGGGTGGAGTGATCCTCCAGTACCCTTGGTTTACTGAGATATATTTGTATATCTCACCCCACGTTTGGGGACATCATTTTAGGTTATAGTGAGCATGGAGGACCATCGGGCAAGAGTCCCGCTTAGTGGAGGAGTTGGATCATGATGTGCATATGGAGAACATGAAATTTTGGAGGAGTTTATTTGATGCACATAGCATTACATTTAGCATTTTGGACTTAGATCATGAACATATTGCATGTTGAGATTTTCATGCTTTTGTGGTGTTCATGATTAGATTGTAAGTCTTTTGTAATTGATTTACATTTCATGCTTATTGTTTATATTGACATATTGGTGAGCATGAGACTTGTCCATGGCCACATATTTTGCGTTTAGAGGCATTTGGATACTTGTGATATAAAATGAGCCATATGACGTGTAAATGGCAAAGAATATGGTGAATGATGAAAAATGATGCATTGGTATTAGATTATGCATGATGGAAGGGCCTAGAGCCTACACTAGTAATGAAACATGTGTTATGTTAAGTGTTAAAGTGTTAGGAATGAAATTATGGATCCTGTGTGAAGTCAAAAAACTGTCAAAACTGGGATTTCACGGTAGGGAATCGATTCCCTGCTGTTGGGAATCGATTCCCTGAAACAGAGCACGTAAATTTCAGCCACTGAGAAGGATGTAAATTGATTCCTAAAAATAGGGGAGCAAAAATTATGCTTCTGTCTGTTACTGTAGCTACTGGGAATCAATTCCTCGCTGTTGGGAATCGATTCCCACTGTGAAATTTTTGAAAATGAGTCATTTTATAAACTAGAGTTAATGGTATTACTTGGAGGGGTTATAATCAATAAGTTGTATGCTTCCGCGAGTTTTGTAATTACAATTACAGTGTTGTTTTAATTGATTACGAAAATGGTTAATGTTTAAAGAAAAGAATGTAATAAAAGAAAAAGTTTACTCGTAATTTAATTAGCTCAATTACTGTGATTATAACTGCGCTTAATACCATATGCAATGATAATATTACCGGTACGTAACAGGCTGTTACAGAATGATTGAGTGAAAAAGTCCTACATTGGTTAAGAATGAAATAAGTGAGCACCATGTAAGTGGAAGGACCCATGCACCTAATGCCTTAAGGTTTTGGGTTTGATTGTGGTGTTCCGAGCCCACTTAATGTTGCTGCTCACTTGGCCCATGGTTGGCGGTCTCTCCTCGCCATGAGCTCCCCCTGCACAACCCAACAACTGGTGTCATAGATAATGGTGGATTGACCTGTGGTGATCCAAGTATGTCTTGATAAGGGAAGCCAATGTCTTGATGAGGGCAACCAAGCCTTGATGGAAGAGCCAATGTTTGATGAGAAGCCAAGCATTGATGAACCCCATGAATACTCGAAGAAGCTTCTCCTTGAGGGAGAAAGAATGTGGGCCTTGGACTCACGCTTGAGGGGGAGATGTTGAGGAATCCAAGTGTGAATGGTTGAGTGAAAAAGTCCCTCATTGGTTAAGAATGGAATAAATGAGCACCATATAAGTGGAAGGACCCATGCATCTAATGCCTTAAGATTTTGGGTTTAATTGTGGTGTTCCGAGCCCACTTAATGTTGCTGCTCACTTGGCCCATGGTTGGCGGTCTCTCCCTGCCATGAGCTCCCCCTGCACGACCCAACAATAGGCTCAGAATTACAAATTACAAATAAATTTGAATTGGCGATAATCTTAGCCAACTCGTAAAATGACAACTCCTAATAAAACGCAATCAACTCCTATTAAATACAAAACACAATCAACTGCTATTAAATACAAAATGCAATCAGCTCCAATTAAATACAAAACACAATCAACTCCTATTAAATACAAAATGTAATCAACTCCTATTACATTAAACTCAAATTCAAAATTCAAATAACCTCCAATACTCCCCCTCAAGTTGGAGCATGTAAGGATGAAATACCCAACTTGGGAAGGAAACCATGGAAAGTCGAGTATCCAAGAGCCTTTGTGAACAAATCTGCCAGCTGAGATCGAGAACGAACATGCGCTGTAGCAATATAACCCGCAGAAATATGATCCCGAACAAAGTAACAGTCAAGCTTAATATGTTTAGTTCGCTCGTGAAATACTGGATTAGCAGCAATGTGAAGTGCTGCTTGATTATCACATAGGAGATCCATAGGACCATAATGATTAACTCCAAGACTCAAGAGAAATCTTTTAAGCCAAATCAACTCTGAAGTAATCGCAGTCATGGCCTTGTATTCGGCCTTTGCTGAAGAATGAGCTACGGTGACTTATTTCTTTGTTCTCCAAGATACAAGAGAGTGACTGTTGCGACTCGGCAAGTGCACCGGTCGTAAAAGTAATAAAAGTGTACTGAGTACGAGATCATTCCCACGACGATCGGAATTTCAAGCACTAGTTCGCTAATCGCGTTTTAGTTGGACAATCAAAAGTTGGATTGGAGAGAATTGTAATTAAAGAACTTAAAAATTAAAGACAAGTAATGAGATGCAATTAAAGAAATTTCAGAATTAAAAAGACAATTTAAAAGATGATGATTGATTAAGAATGTAAAAACAAGCGTAGTTAGGGTTTCGACTTCCCCCAATCTCCTCAGTATGTTATGAATTAAACAGTCAAGAACCTTTTCTTAATATATTGCCAATCAATTCTATTTAATTTAATTAGGGCTCAATTCCTTGTTACCCTAAATCTATGTGATCTTGAAAGAACTCTAGTTCCCCGATTATTCTCCAAGAAAACATGCATTAAGACCAAGAATTTCAAGATTGCACAATTACCCTATGTTTATCCCTAGTTCACAAGGATTATGATAAATTTATCAAGTAAGGGTTCATGCACCAACATCCCTATTGTCATACAATTCCCCAAAATCATTCTATAACGAGTAAACTCAGAAAACATTAGAAACAGATAAATTTATTCAATTATAAAAAAAATCAGAGACAATTTCATTCATAAACATAAAGATTCAATTGGGTTCCATCTACCCCTAACTACATAAAAAACTAGCCTAGCATACTGAATTGAAAAACAATAAAAAAGAAAAGAGAAGCAGTATAAGGCCTAGCCAGCTAGTCTCTCCAACATCTGGTCTAAGAAGGGAATAGGGAAGTGGTCCTTTCGAGTGGCTGCATTAAGTCTTCTATAGTCAACATACATCCTCCACCCTGTGACTGTCCTTGTGGGAATCAGTTCGTTGTTCTCATTTCTTACCACCGTAACTCCATCTTTCTTGGGTACAGATTGTACAAGACTTACCCATGCGCTATCAGATATAGGATAGATCATCCCTGCATCCAACAGTTTAACTACTTCTTTCCTCACCACTTCTTTCATGGTTGGATTGAGTCTCCTTTGTGGCTGCCTTACAAGTTTAACATCATCTTCCATCATAATTTTATGAGTACAAAAGGAAGAGTTTATACCTTTTAAGTCGGAGAAGGACCATCATGTGGCAGCTTTGTGTTTCTTCAGCACTTTGAGAAGTTTTTCTTCTTCTCCGGTTATCAGATCAACATTGATGATCACAGGATATGTGTTATTGTCACCAAGGAAAGCATATTTCAGATTTGGAGGTAACTCCTTAAGCTCCACCTTCGGTGCTCCAAGATGGATGTCATCTTTCTTTCTTTCTAATTCTTCCACCACCGGTTCTTTATCGGCTATTTCAGCTTCTTCATTGATTTGTTCTAACTCGAGTGGGGAGCTCTCCTCTTTCATAGTATCATCAATTGCTTCTTGTATTATGTCAATCATAAAACATTCTCCTCCGTCTGATGGATGTTTCATTGATTCGAAGACATCAATGGTGACTGTTTCTTCGTTCATTCTCATCATCAGTTTTCCTTGCTCCACATCGATCATTGCTCTTGCGGTGGCTAAGAATGGCCTCCCAAGCAGTAGGGGAATCTCAACATCTTCTTCCATATTCAGAATTACAAAATCTGCAAGAAGATAAATTTGTCAATTTTAACTAAAACATCTTCAATTACCCCATCTGGTCGTCTGATCGATCTATCAGCTAACTGGAGAGAAACTGTAGTTGGCTTTAGCTCTTTGATTCCAAGAGCTTTGCACATGGACATTGGCATCAGGTTTATACTTTCTCCCAGATCACATAGTGTTTTTCCTACTTCAATATTTCCTATGGCTATAGGGATATTGAAGCTTCCTAGATCTTTCAGCTTGGGAGGAAGTTTCTTCTGGATGATTGCGCTGCATTCCTCTGTTAGGGCCACTGTTTCGCACTCCTTCAGCTTGCGCTTCTTTGACAGAAGGTCTGTCATGAATTTCGCATAGTTCGGCATGCTTTCCAGGGCTTCTGTGAACGAAATGTTTACTTGTAGCTTCTTGAAGATATCCAGAAATTTGGTGTATTGTTGTTTCTGGATTTCTTGCTTCAATCGCTGTGGGTATGGAACTCGTGCATAGGGAGATGGATCTACCGGTTTTGGTTGCTAGTCCAGAGCTTTCTTTTTCTCCCGTTTGAACAGCTTCTTCTCTGGACTGCTCTTTTCAGCTTCTTCTGCATCTTCTTCTTTCTCTTTTTCAGCTACAGGTTCTGCTTCTTCCTTCTTCTCCACTGGTGGCTTTTCCAGAGGTTGGATCATGGTCCCACTTCTAGTAACAATTGAATTACATTGAGCATTTGGGTTTGTATCTGTGTTACTTGGGAAGGTGCCATGGGTTCTTTCAGCAAATTGTCTTGACAACTGACCAATTTGAGTCTCCAAGTTCCGGATCGAAGCTTCTTGATTCCGGAATGATGCTCGTGTTTCATCTCTGAAGGCATCTGCATTTTGAATGTAGTCTGATGTGGTCTTGGACAGCTTGCAAAAGCCTTTTCCCATTCTGAAGTGGTGCCTTGAGGTAAAGGTTGTTGTTGCAATGGAAACAGAGGGTTCAGTTGATGGTTAGACTTGTAACTAAACCCAGGGTGTTGGTTAGGATTTTTCCACCCTTGATTACCATATTGATTTCTTCCTGGATTGTTCTGGTTCTTTTGATCGTACCAGATTCCATTGACCTCTGCTGGTGGCTTTTCAGTTGTTCTCATGTAGTCACAATCTTCAGTCGCATGAGCTTTTGCACAAATACCACATTTAATTTAAGAATTACTAACAGAAGAAACATGAGAAAGATTAAATTGTTTAGTAAAGGCATCTAATTGTTCTTGTTGTTTCTTGTGCATTTGCAGTATTTGTTCATTTTGGGCTAAGATTACATCATAGCCGTCGAGCTTCATAATTCCTGCTCTTCTTTGTGCAACTGAGGCATTGTCAAATTCTTGAGAAGCTAAGGATTCCAATCATTCTAGCGCTTCTTCTGGAGTTTTTGTTTTAAAGGAGCCTCCTACAGCAGCATTTACCAGTGTTCTTGTGTTGGACGTCATCCCTTGGAAAAATATTCTTGCTTTCTCCCATGCTTCAATTCCATGTTGAGGACACTTCCTGAGTAATCCCTTAAATTGCTCCCAAGCCTCGTACAGAGATTCGCTTTATTTTTGTTCAAAAGAGGTGATTTTCGATTTGAGTCTTGCCATCTTTGAAGCTGAGAAAAATCTGGCCAAGAATTTCCTTGCTAAATCATCCCAACTGGTTATGCTTCCTTCAAGTTGAGACTGCAGCCAAGCTTTTGCATCATCCTTCAGTGAGCATGGAAATAGTCTGAGCAAGATAGCGTCACGAGAAACTCCATTCACTTTTAATGTATCATAGTAAAATAGGAAATCATCAAGATGACTATAGGGGTTTTCTGTGCTTCCTCCAACGAACTATTCTTTTTGAATCAGTTGTAGCAACGCCGACTTTAGCTCGAAGTTGTTAGCTTCTCTGGTCGGCCTAACAATGCTCGCCGTCTGTGGAACTCGGGCTGGAGTCATACAATCCCCCAAAGTCCTTGGAGTGAGTTGATTATTTTCTACCATCGGTTCCTCCTTAGGTTCCGTCGAACTTGATGCTTCGTTATCTTCTTTTGCTTTTCTTTCTTTTGCATTCTTTCTAAGTTTCCTTTCTGTCTTTTCTATCTCAGGATCAAACTGCAAAATTCGCGGGTTAAGAGTACCTCGCATAAACTAAGATTGAAAAGATGTGCAGAAAAATAGAAAAAGACAAAACATAAAAGCAGAAAAATAATAATAATAAACAAAGAATGCAGAAAAATAATTATGCAGAAAATTGATGCAGAATTTTAATGCAGAAAAATATTTTTGAAGAATGTTTAAAGTGCAGAAAATTAAAACGTCCAATCTAAAAGTTAATTAGTTACTTCTAATGTTGAAGAATTCGATCCCCGGCAACGGCGCCAAAAACTTATTGCGACTCGGCAAGTGCACCGATCGTAAAAGTAATAAAAGTGTACTGAGTATGAGATCGTTCCCACGAGGATCAAAATTTCAAGCACTAGTTCGCTAATCACGTTTTAGTTGGACAATCAAAAGTTGGATTGGAGAGAATTGTAATTGAAGAACTTAAAAATTAAAGACAAGTAATGAGATGCAATTAAAGAAATTTCAGAATTAAAAAGACAATTAAGAAGATGATGATTGATTAAGAAGGTAAAAACAAGCGTAGTTAGGGTTTCGACTTCCCCCAATCTCCTTAGTATGTTATGAAATAAACAGTCAAAAACATTTTCTTAATATATTGCCAATCAATTCTATCTAAGTTAATTAGGGCTCAATTCCTTGTTACCCTAATTCTATGTGATCTTGAAAAAACTCTAGTTCCCTGATTATTCCCCAAGAAAACATGCATTAAGATCGAGAATTTCAAGATTGCACAATTACCCTATGTCTATCCCTAGATCACAAGGACTATGATAAATTTATCAAGTAAGGGTTCATGCACCAACATCCCTATTGTCATACAATTCCCCAAAATCCTTTTATAACGAGCAAACTCATAGAAAACATTAAAAACAGATAAATTTATTCAATTATAAAAAGAAAAGAATTCAGAGACAATTTAATTCATAAACATAAAGATTCAATTGGGTTCCATCTACCCCTAACTACATAAAAAAACTAGCCTAGCATACTGAATTGAAAAATAATAATAAAGAAAAGAGAACCCCAAGCCTCCATTGGTGTGATGTTGACTTGGTTCCTCAGTGTTCCAGCGCTCCGCAACAGGATTCCTCCTTCAGGTCTCTATGTAATTCTCTGGACTTGTGAATTGGTGTCTTGGTCTGACCCTCAGCTCCCTATTTATAATCTTCAAAGCCACATCCTTCATTGCATCTCCCACCATATCCGTATAAGATTTGTAATTGATTTTATAATTGTTTCCTTTTGCGTTTAATATCTTGTAGATTGGTGACAGATTTTTGACTTTGAATCTTGTTATAATCCTGCTTCAATCTTCCATGAATATCTTTAAATCAGGTTCGATATGCTTCCGCTTTAATTCCGGATATCAAAATCTGGTATCCATTGGAAAATCTCAGTAAATCTTGGTAAATCTTTGCTGTCTGAAACGTACTTGGGCGCTCAAGCGCGCAGTTGGCCGCTTGAGCGTGCTAATGTGATTCAATTTGCTGTTTCTTCCTGCTTGAGCGCGCTCGAGCGTGCTAGTTGGCGCTCGTGCGTGCTCCTCGAGGATAAATTCTTGTCTTCCTGGGCGCTTGAGCGTGGATTTGTGCGCTTTAGCTTCATGAATTGCCCAATTTGGCTGTTTTCCCTGCTATAAAGCGTTCGAGCGTCCTCTGGTGCGCTTGAGCGTGCTCTTCTGGCTCTTAACTTGTAGGATTTTGGCTTCCCTTGGTCCATATTGAGCCGCTACTTCTTTGTCATGATTTCTTTAGCACTTTTAGCACCAATATTTGTGGTTTTACCTTCAAAATGCAAATAACATCAAAAGGTCAGCTCAATTTCCTATCTTATGACTTATATGTTATAAAACCTTGAATTCCATGCATTCTCTTACATAATTCTTGTATAATTTAGCCTCAAAACATGGTAAACCAAAGGTTTATCAGTGACCAAGCATCACAAAATAACCTGTAACAGACCGCTGTGTAAGGGGACATGATGCCCAATCTGAATCACAATAACCATGTAACTTTAAATCTCTAATAGACGGCAGCAAAACACCCTACCCGAGACTCCTTTTTATATAACGTAAAACATGAGTAACTGCATAAAAATGTGTCTCACGTGGCGCCTGCATGAACTGTGATAAAACATGAACCGCATAGCTCAAATCAGGCCTGCAGATGGTCAGGTATATAAGTTTACCAATAAGCCGTTAATAATATTTTGGTTGATCAAATAAGGGTCCATCATCAAGAGCTAACCTATGATTTTGTTCCATGGGAGTAACTGCTGGTTTGCTCCCACTCAAGCCTGCCTCGGCGAGAATGCTTAAAGCGTACTTTCGTTGACACAAGAAAATACCCTCTTGACTCCAGACAACCTCTATTCCAGTTGCATACAACAACTTTAATTTTTCACCTGCATACAAGTTGCAGTATTATTTCCAGCTAAGATTATGTCATCCACATACACCAAAAGAGCTAAGAATACATCACCACGAGAAAAGGAAAACAATGTATAATCAACCTTAGACTGTTCAAATCCATATTCGAGCAATGAAGAATGGAGCTTAGAAAACCAATTGTGTGGTGATTGCTTTAACCCATATAACGACTTTTGAAGACGAAACACCTGATGAGAAGAGCCAGTGGATGGCCGAAAACCTGGAGGAAAATGCATATAGACTCTTCCTCCAAATTTCCATTTAAAAATGCATTGTGTACATCTAACTGATGCACCTCCCATTTCTTCGCAGATGCAACAGCAAGCAATGGTCGCACACTAACCATTTTGGCAATGGGTGCAAATGTTTCACCATAATATTCTCCTTCAACTTGTCTATTTCCTGCAATAACAAGACGAGCCTTGTATCACTCAATCGAACCATCTGCATTATATTTTATTTTGAAAACCCATTTACTGGCAAGACATGTTTTCCTAGAGGAAGGTCTGTGATATGCCATGTTCTGGTTTCCTCAAGTGCTGAGATCTCCTTTCTCATTGCATCAATCCACCTGGATATCCGTCATTGCTTCACGAAAATTTGTTGGCTCATATCCTGCATCAACAGCGGCTAAAAATGCTCGATGTTTAGGAGAAAATTTAGCAAAATCAACATAATTGTGTAAAGGGTACCTTATGTGAGCAGCAATATCAGAATTGGTGACAGGTGCAGAGGTACTAAGTGTTTCAATTCTACAGGCATATTGGTTTAAATATTCTGGTTGCTTCTGAGTCTGAGTAGAACGCACAAGTGGATCTTCTGTTGAAGCAGTAACAATCTCTGTAGATCCTGTAATAGTATCGGGTTCAGCCTCATGTTCTTCCTCAACATTTTCAGCTGGATACGTGGATCTAGGATTTCCCCTCTTTTCAGCAATAGACAACTCATTTTGAGTATCACAAACAGGATCAGAATTGTGTGGGATAACAGCAAGAAGAGTTGGCGAGAAAACTTCATCATCAACATGGTTCCTTGCTGCAAATGGAAATTCATCTTCATGAAAGCGAACATCACGACTCACAAAATGCTCATGAGTTTTTAGATCCATCACACACAACCCCTTTTGATCAGTGTTGTTAAAACGTAGTGTCGAAACGGTTGAAACGTACGATTCTACGTTTTTTGACTAAAAAACGTGTTGAAACGGATGCTGAAACATAAAATGAGTTGAAACGGTGAGTCAACTTGGTAAACTCGGTTGACTCGGTGAGTTTACCGAGTTGACTCAATGGTAAAAAAATGAAATTTGGGCCAGATAGAGTGCGTTCTCAGTTTGGGTCTGTTTTTGTTTTGTCCAATAAAATAAAAAAATCATTATTTTATTTTAAAATATATTATTAATAAAACATCTCTTATTATTTTTCACATACCCGATTGTATTGGGTTGGGTGACTCTCTTCGTTTAGGTCTTTTGTCTGCTCTCACCTAGTCTCCTTCGCAAGCAACGATCTTTAATCAGATTCGGACAAACCAAGAAGACAGCAGCAGCGGCGACTCAAGTAAGGAATCTGATCTATTTTTTTTCTATTCGTCTTTTTTTTCCTATTCTGATCCCGTTTCTCTCCTAGTCTTCTTCCCTCATTTTTTTTGGATCGTTTCTTCCTCGCTTGTTTTTTCCAGTCACTTGTTCTTTATTCTGATCTCGTTTCTCCTAGTGTGCTTCTCTTGTTTTTTCCTAGTCTGCTTTTATTCTGATCTCGTTTCTCCTTTTTTTTTCCTATTCTGCTTCTCGTGTTTGCTCTCTCCTAGTCTCCTTCTCTTGTTTTTTCCTCATTTTAAGGATATTTTTTCCAGTTTACGGTAGCCTATTTTAATTTTATATGATAAATCATAAAAAAATATATATGATTGTTTCTGAATATATGATTGTTTCTGGCCATTTATATTTTATAGAAAAATATTAAAAATAAAATTATATATCTCTGAATATGTGATTATTTATGGCCTCTGTTTTTTTGGTCCTTTAACTTTTGGATGCGCATGAAGATTTTACTTATGCAAAATTATGTGGTCCTGCGTTTAAAAATTATGCACATAAGGCTCTATGAATTCTGTTTGTTTATTTTATTATCTATTGTATATGGCTGAAATTTGAAAACTTAGAACTGAGATCATTTCTTTGAACTTTGATTAAATATAGTTTGAAATCATATGGCTTCGTCAAGTGCTGCTGGTAGTAGTAGCAATCTGGCTTCTATTTGTGTAAGTAACACTACCGTTGGGGGAAAGAAATTGCCTAGAAATGCTCCTGGAAATAGGTTAGATCCTGGATGAAAGCATTCAATTGAAGTTCCAGGAACAAAAAAGCTTAAACGCAAGTATTGTCCCGAAATAATGTCTGCTGGAGTTTTTCATGTGAAGCACCATTTGGCAGGAACATCTAAAGATGTTGAACCATGTATAGCGGTGCTCGATGAAGTAAAAACTAAGATGTTGAATCTTCTTATTGGAGCACAAGGAGGAAAATTATTGAACAAAGATTTAGAGTGCAATATGCAAGAAGTACAAGAGGAAGTTGTTACTGGTGGCTCCGATATTTTCAAGAAAAGTAGAACATCTCATCCTATTACCCTCAATAGCATATTCAAGAAGAACCTGAGGGAGGAGGCATGTCTTGACATTTGTACTGCTATGTATAATAATGAAATTCCTTTCAATTTTGTGAATATCGATGATTTCAAAAAGATGTGTGAATCAATTGCTAAGCATGGACCGGGTTTCAAGCCACCATCTTATCATGAGTGTAGAGTGAAATACTTGAAGCAAAAATATGATATGACAATGGCTGTTGTTGAAACACATAAGGCTCTATGGAAGAAAACTGGATGCACAATAATGACTGATGGATGGACTGATAAAAGAAGAAGAACAATAATCAACTTTTGTGTGCATAGCTTTATGGGAATTGTGTTCCTTAAGTCCATTGATGCTTCTCACATCACCAAAATAGTTGACAAGATTTTTAAGATGATTGATGAAGTGGTACAAGAGATTGATGAAGAAAACGTTGTCCAAGTTGTGACAGATAATGCTGCAAAGTATAAAGCTGCTGGGCCTTTGTTGATGGAGAAAAGAAAGAAAATGTATTGGACACCTTGTGCTGCTCACTACATTGATTTGATGCTAGAAGATTTAGAGAAGAAAATACCCCTTCATAAAGATACAATTTATAAGGGGAAAAAATTACAACTTATATCTATTCAAGAACATCTCTCATTTCAATATTGCACAACTTCACCAGTGACAAAGATTTGATTAGACCCGCCATGACTCACTTTGCCACATCCTATTTGACTTTGAAATGCCTCCATGACCATAAACTTCATGTAAAAAGAATGTTCATGTCAGATGAATGGAATAATAGCAAATATGCAAAGTCAACAGATGGAAAACTTATTGAAAATGTAGTGATGGATAAACACATATGGAAAAGGGTTGAGATTTGTTTGATAGGGGCACTTCCTTTGATTGAAGTGCTTCGGTTAGTTGATTCAGATGATGCAGCCATGGGCACCACTTAGTGGAGGAGGAGACGAAGAAGATGATATTGGCTTAGACTCCAATGACATAGATTAGAGATGTTGATCTCTTTTATAATTTTATTGCCTTGGTGTTTGGATTTTAGTATGTATTATGATGACTACGTTTAAGCTTAATTTTTATTTCCTTAGTGTTTGGACTTATGTATTGGTTTGTGTTGGTTATATGTTGGATATTTTATTTTTTTGGGTATGTAGTAAACTCTTACGTTTCAAGTTTTTATGTTTTTGCTCACCCTTACCGTTTCGGCGTAGACTCTACGTTTTAACAACATTGCTTCTGATCACCAGGGTAGCCAATGAAAATGCAATGGCGTGAACGAGAACTGAATTTATCGTGCGGTTTAGGGAGAACCGTTGCATAACATAAACTTCCAAAAACCCTCAAACATTCAAAATCATGTGAAATACCATGTAACAGCTCATGTGGGGTTCTACCTTCAAGACCCTTAGATGGGGTTTGATTTTTAAGATAGACGGCTGCCAAGATACTTTCTTCCCAAAATTCAACCGGTAAGTTTGCCTGAAACAACAACGCACGATACACATTGGGTATATGTCTATGTTTTTGTTCCACCTTTCCGTCCTGTTCCAGTGTATGAACACAAGAAGTTTGACTTAAATGCCCATATCTGTGTACAACTTGGTTAAATTATTATTTTTGAACTCTGTGCCATTATCAGACCGGATCACCTTAACTGTTTTCTGAAATTGAGTCTGAATCATGAGAATAAATTTCCACAACCTAGAAAAGGTTTCACTTTTATCTGCAAGCATGTATACCCAAATAGCTCTACTGTAATCATCGACAATTGTCAAAAAATAACGAGCACCAGAATAAGATGAAGTTTTTTAATGACCTCATGTTTCGCAGTGAATAAGATCAAAACATGCTTTACTGTTACTAAAACTCAAAGGAAACATACTACAAACTTGTTTGGCTTGATAACAAATAGCACACGCCTTATTTTGATTTTCTTTATTCAAACTACTAGAAAAAGAAAGCAAAGAAACAACTTCATGTGATGCATGTCCTAATCGTCTATGCTATACTTCTACAGTTCCTCTAGTGCGAACAGCAGCAACAGATGGTTGCGCAAAGTGAAACACATCGACCCCTGCTCGATTGTCACCTAATCTAATCGTCTGGCTCAGCATATGGTCCTACAATACACAACCCTTGTCAGAAAAGATCACATTGTTGTTTGTTTCTTTTAATAATTGGGACACAAAAATCAAATTGCACCATAACTGTGGCACATATAAAACATCATGCAAAATAAAAGATGAATCAAGAACCACATTCCCACGTTGCTCTGCTAGAACCATGGTACCATTGGTCAAACTCACGGGCAAAGATGATATAGCCCTCATGTCTTGCATCAAATCTTTTGAACCTGTCATGTGTTGTGAAGCTCCACTGTCTACAAGCCATTGAAAATTAACAGACTTACCCTTGAGTTTGTCATTTGATTGAGATGGATCGACTAAAGCAACCAACTTTGTGACAAGATCAGGTGTAAGCATAGTATAAGCACTACTTTACTGAGGTTCTCCCATGGTTTGAACAGTGCGGGCCTGTTGCGTCTCGCCATTTGTTTGCACAGCTCGAGCTTGTTGGAACGACCCCCTGATGAACGACCCCTGCCCCTTCCATGACTGCCTCCTCTGTTAGAAGGATATCCAATGATTGTCCAACATCTAGAAGGATCATGGTTAGACTTCCCACAATAAGGACATGTGAGTCATTCACGATCTGCTTGTTGTTGTGGTACCATCCTCCGATTGTGTCCTGCCTAAGAAGTTATATTTGTCTGAGCAGCATAGCTGACCACCTCAGCTCTCTCATCCTTCTTTCTTGACATATCCTGATGCGTCTCCTCCTGAACCACAGCTGCATAAGCTTGATTTAAATTGGGAAAGGTTGGGTAGTTGAGAATCTGAGTCCTCAACGCAACAAATTGATTATCATCCAACCCCATAAGGAATTGGTAAACATTTTCCTTTTCAGCTTCATCACTATTATAAATTGCCACGGCACATTTGGCTCCACACGTACAAGAAGGTTGGTTTTTTCTTGCATCTATCTCATTCCAGATAGCCCTCAGACATGTATAATAGGTGCCGACCTTGGTTCCATCTTGCCTAATATTAGCAAGACTGGTGCGTAGTTGATATAGTGGTGGTATAATTGCAACTGAATATCGCTCTTTTAGGTCTTCCCAAAGTTCCTTTGCTTTGTCGAAATACTGAATGTAAGGCTGCAACTGCGGATCAATTGTATTATGGATCCAGCTATTAAGTATCGAATTGCATTGTGTCCAAGAAAGAGACTCATCGACTTCACTTTCTGGATGTTCTTTCACATCACCACTGATAAATCCAAGTTTGTTCTTGGCTTTGAGGGTGTTTTTCATGGCCTTAGCCCACACATCATAATTTGTTTCTCCCTTCAGCACCACGTTGGTCAATAGAATACTTGGTCCATCTGCATTGCTCAGATAGAAGGCTGATCGCTGGTCAGCAATTGCCAGCTTCTTTGCGGTACTGGTCCTTTGAGGGTTTGCATCGGACATGGCTTCGCTCCTCACTTAGAGTTTTTAGCGGAAGTCTTGCTCTGATACCAAGATAAAAGTTGGTATCTACACTCTTGCTCATTTCATTGTGTTGTCCATAAATAGGCTCAGAATTACAAATTACAAATAAATTTGAATTGGCGACAATCTATAGCCAACTCGTAAAATGACAACTCCTAATGAAACGCAATCAGCTCCTATTAAATACAAAACACAACAAAACTCCTATTAGATACAAAACGCAATCAGCTCCTATTAAATACAAAACGCAATCAACTCCTATTACATTAAATTCAAAATTCAAAATTCAAAATTCAAAATTCAAAATTCAAAATTCAAAATTCAAATAACCTCCAATAAGGATCAATGACGGAAATGCAAGGAGGAGTAGCAGTATTCAAGTGTTTGATCGCCAAGAAACAAAGAAAAGAAAAGTGAAATAGTCACCGAGTCTGATAGAAAGGGGGCAAATAAGAAAATTCTAGAGAAAGAGGAGGAATAATAATGAGTAGTGACAAAATACAAAGACGATTTTTACACAACCCACGTTATCATCCTTCTATCAATTTAATTAGTGGCATTTATCTATAACCGACCTAATACAATTGCTAGCGAATCACGAATTTCGTGTAGTGTGTGTTCGAAGGCGATCAAAATGGGAATACTCAAGGGATGGTTTTTTATAGCTACAAATGATTAGGCTATGAGGAATGTGTGATTTAGACAATAGAAGAGGCATAGTGCATTGGCGTGGAACTGGGCATCTCATAAGGATTGATGTTATTGGTTAGACTGGATGTTATCCTATATGGATTGGATTTTTATCTGATTTGTGTGGTGGGTATGAAAGCTGAGAGAGTACGTACGCCAAATTTGTGTAAGAAGAAGCCCTTTAATCTTTGCTAGTATTCCAATTTTTCAAATCATTGCCCAGCTTAATCAAACAATGGACTGGTCCAACTTCAAAGCTTTGTTTCAGGGAAAATACTCCAAGTTCAAAGCTTTGATTTTCAATTACTCCAATTCAATGATGGAAACATCAAATTAGCAAACATATTTTGACGAGGGTGAGATGTGATTCAATCAATTGACAAATGCAACAAAGAACACGGTTAACTCTTGGTCACTTGCGGCAAGTGCTCACTAGGATGAAGATTAAGTATAGAAAAAATCAATATGCCATTTCACATTACATAACTCCTTTTTTTTTTGTTACAGGACATTACGTAACTCCTTTATTTACAATTATATAAGCTTAACTTATGAAAAGGTTTCAATTAATAATGTTGGAAAAAAAAAATCCGTTGAGGAAAGTGAACGGAATGGGGACCTGTCCTTTGTGCTCCACATGGTTGGTCGACTGGTAGAAACCTTTTGGAATAATCTGGACAAAAAACATTAGATGTACAAAAGAGATAAAATTTGTTCCTCACGTTCACTTTTTTTTTTTTAATTATTTTATATATTACGTAAGGTATTATTTCCTCACCCACTTGATAAAGGAAGCAAAGAATAAATCATAACATCAATGTTACGGGGTTGTTCTTTCTGCATATTGTTTAGTAGATGCCATATGTTAGAAGCAAAATTCTGTTTCAGATTCTTAATATAATGATCATAATCATATAATAACTATGGGATTATCATTTCTGTTTCAGTGGCACAAAAAAAATTTCTACCACTGATACATAAAAAGAAACGAATCCCATCATTGTTTTCTCTCTCATTCCTCTATGCTTTCTCTTTTATTGTTTTATGTCTCAGCAGAAAACAAAATTCTACCACCGAAGCAGAAATAATAATCCCAATAACTATCAATTCCAACATTTTTTTCTCATCTTTAATTTCAGTTGATTTAACTATAAATAATTAAAATCTTTTCATAAGATTTTCATTATGTTAAATTACATATAAAACGATTTATTTTGAAATAGGAAACAACTCTCATATATTATTTAACATAATCATATTACATAAAAGAATCTTAACTATTTATAGACAAACCAATGATTATCTTTTTATCATCCCCTGATTCCTATCAGGATATTTTTTTTCTCTTATCTCGTCACGCTAATTGTCTATAAATGATTAATCCGTATGTTAAATTACACGAGCTTGGCTATGTACGCCAATAAGCCTAGACCGAATAGAGGGAAATATGGATAGAATATGCCAAGACAAGATGCTTGTTCAGTCTGCAGGAACGATGCTCACGGGGTTGTATGCAATTCAAGGACCCATAAATCCCACCATTTCTTACCCCTACAATGGCCTTCCATGGCTTGAGATTTATTCATCATTAGCCACCCTCAACAGCTAGATGAAGTACTATATGAGAACCAAACTTTAAATATCAACACCATCAAGCATGTAGATCATAGTTTTATCCGACTCGAATCTAACTACTCGAGTAATTTATAAACTGATAATAAACAAAAAAATAAAACTATAAATATCAACAACGAGGCATTCCATTTACTTAAACTAAAATTAACTCTAGATAAGGATGATATAAGCTGCACTTCAACTCAAAATCTTAAAGTGTTGGGTGAGAGTCTTTTAAAGATTTATATTATTCTCTAAGCACGTGGATATTGCACAAGCCCAATTTGGTTTACCTTTCGTGCTTTTTATTTTAATTGCACCTTAAAGTAGGAGCAATGAAAATCGAACTTGTGACCTTGTAGTCACTCAAACCTCTGATACCATGTAGAGAATCACTTCAACCCAAAATCTTAAAGTGTTGAAGGAGGACATTTTGAATGATTTATATTATTCTCTAATAACCCTTACTTAAACTTATTGGAAATTTCCCAAAGACAAAATTTTATTCTGAGCTCAACAATTTAAACCAAAATAGCACCGTGTTACCAATTCAAACACAATTGGAAATCTGGCGAAGTCTAAAACAAGCAAAGCATAAAAGACTCGGGAAGAAATAAAATAAAGGACACCAAATAACACTCACAACACAAACAGGAACAACAACATAACAAGAACATAACAATTAATCAAATCTCAAGCACTACGCTGCAACTCAACGACCTTTTTCCAGGAATCACGCGTGGAGATCTCATTCCACCACCTAGACACGTTCTTCCTTGAAGAAGTGAAGAGAGGAGCAACTCTATCAGTAGCAGTGACCAAGTAATGAGTGTTTGGAAGATGTGAAAGGTCAGCGAGAGAGAATTCATCACCAGCCAAGAAACGACACTCCCCAAGCCTCTTATCGTAGATATCGAGAACTTTTGAGAGCTTGTCTTCGCTCTGCTTTATCACACCCTCGTCTTGCTTAATCTTCATTCGTGGAGCAAACGCAAGCTGAAACACCAGAGTTGAAGTTGGTGGGTTGAAACTCTGTCCTTCTGCCTCCAACCATTGATCTATAGAAGCCTTTTCCAATGGGTTTGTTCCGTACAGTCCCTTGTTCCCTTTCTCCCCATATTTCTCACAAACGTAACGGCATATTGCTCTCGATTCTGATTTTTTTTTTTTACCAAAATTATAAAACTTTTATGGGAAATTTAGAAAATATGTCAGAGGGTTGTGGAACTTACCGAAGAGGGAAATGTTGTCATCCTGAAATGCTGGTACTTGGCCAAAGGGCTGGAAGAGCAATAGGACATGACATCAAAGAGAGAACAAAAAAATGGTTAATTAAAGTGAAGTGATATATATATATATATAAATAAAAATGAAGAAAAATACCTGAATCTTGAGGAAATCAGGTTTTTTGTGTTCCCCTTTGGACATGTTAACAGGAATGAGTTGGAATTGAATGTCTTTCTCGACGAGACAAGCCAACACCCTTGACACTGCGGTAGACATGGCTGGTCCGTACACTTGAACTGTTGGGGTCGCCATTTCAAACTCTCTCTCTCTCTCTTTCTCTGCCCTTAACTTTGTTGTGGTAGGTTTTTTCTTTTGTATGATACTTATATATTTATTTGTATGTCTGTCTTGCTGTTCTCTTCTCCACCGTAAGAAAGCAAAAACGGTTCGTTCCGTTTGCTTTGTTCTGATTCCTATATCATTAAAAGAGAAAAACTGAAAAAGGAAAACTCATGGTTGATTTGATTGGGCCCAACCCCATCCATAAGGATAAAATAGTGTACTGTTTACCGGACTTAGAGTAGTTTTTACTTTGGGAAAAATTAGTGTTATGCAACATAAGATTTTTTTGATGTGACGTATAAGGTATGATAGTATAAGTTTATATTATACGTTATGATATTTTCAGTTGTTTGGTGTGACCATCGTATAGTATAAGCTTATACAACATAATCTCTTAATACATCAAAACGATGTATAACTTAATTCGGCCTAAAGATGAGGGATAAGGCCTGATAAAATATTGATGTATTAACATCGTTGACTAATGTAATTCTCAAAAATTAATATACTATTTTAATATTAATCTATTAAAATAAAAATTAATTTGTCAATATATTAATTTTTAAAATATTGAATATTTTTATTTTTATAAAAATTAATTTATATTTTGGACACACTGATCAATAAATTTTTTATAAAAATTAATATCATATGACATTTTTTGAAGAATTATATAAATTCTTTATTAAAGAATATTTTTATTAAAAATATTTATTTTTATCATATATAGTATTATATAGTGCATTATCAAATACTAGATGATATTATCTTATACAATATATTATTTTATACAATACCTGCCAAACGCTAGATAGTATTAAAATTCAATCAGATCTTATACAATCAGATCTTATACTATCAGGTCTTATACTATCAGACCTTATCCTATACTATGCACCAAACATGCCCTAAGAGTAGTTTATCTCTTATAGATCCATCGAAAAACTGTGATATTCTTTTTTCTTTTTCTTTTTTCTCTATTTTTTAGATAGTAGCCCCACCACATGTGTCTTTATAACATAAGATATCATCTCTCATGTAACATGAGATTAAATGAATCTTTTTACTTTTTACCAATATTGTGGAAACCGGATAGTAATTGTTATATGGGAAAAATGTCTGTCTTTTTAAATGACATAATTTATATCATTTCACTCTTATAAAGAAATAAGATCTACATCTTTTTTTTTATCCACTCTCTCTCCTCCATAATTTATCTCTTTTTTTCAATTAAAATGACATAACTTTACATCTTTAAAATAACACACGTTTTCCCTTGTTATCTATTCGTTACTCCTGTGCGGTATGCATTCAAGTTAACAGCTTCAATCATTAAATCGGTTTGGTTTCGTACCAGTTAAACCAAATTTGCATGCAGGTTATTGATTCAATACTAATTCAAATGCTCATACAATTTAATGACTGAACCGAATTGGTTAAGAGTATAGTCTATGGGTGAACCGGATAAATCATCCTTTCCAATTCGATTTTCACACATTGACTTTAACTATTTTTTTTTTACCTAAAAAAAAGAAGTTATCACGGCCTTTCTAAGGCTAATACATTATGCATGGGACAATTTTGTTCTGTTTTTGTTAAAAAGTATTATTGCCTTGAGGGGCTGTTTGGTAAGAGTTTTTCTTATAGATACTCAGCCAAGCCAGGTTGGTATTTCAAGTTGTCCATATCTAGTACAAGTTTTCAAAAAATTTAACCAGGGGACTGATTTACCCAGCATTTGTCATTTGTGTGTAAATCGTGATGAAAAACACTATTTAGAAATAGCACTTGGGAGGTGGAATTCTGGAATGATCGGCTAAATGAAAAAAGGACCGCGAACATGATGACGAAAATGACCCTCCATTTGTGAAAGAAAGTGAGACCCTCCATTTGTGGAAAGAATTTGCAAGCACTGGTCTCGTCCTTTCAGTTGAAAAAATTCTATACATGGTTGGTTGAGCCAATTAGTTAGTGCAAATGTTCTATTTCTGGTTGTTCATTATTTAACATGTCCTATTTTCACTTCTGGACCAGGTGAAGGTGATGGAGTGGTTGGGATGAAAGGTGAAGATGATGAGAGAATGGCGGTGAAACCGTGATCGGTCTGCCATAGCAAAGAAGGTGAGAGCAGAAAACGTGAGTAGCAAAATTTCAACCCAGCAAAGGGTTACTTTTTAGATTCAAAAATTAAAAGGGTTATTTTTGTAATTTCAGTCAATTTTCCCAGCAATATTTTAGCCTCGACCAAACATAGACTCAAGAAATTTAATCTAATTTTTCTGGTAATATTTCGACCTACCAAACAACTTTTTTTTTTTTATAGCCAACAGGGCCAGAGCCCAAAAAATAAAAACAAAGACAGTACACCAAAATAGAAACAGAAGCTATTGGATCACCAGAGCTCGCGGTCTTCCCACTCCAGTAAGATCAGCCAGATAAATAACGTGAATGCCAGGTGGTGGTTCTTCACAAATAATATATTACACATCCTCATCATGCTCAAAGATAAAATTTTCCATCCAATCCGCACAAGCATTTCCTTCCCTGAACGTGTGGTTGAAACTAACCAACCAATCTTTCTAAATCCATGCTCGTATCCGAGAAATCAACTGACTCTCACGAGCTGCTGCACCCTGGGAGGTGAGCACAATGATAACACAAGTTGAATCACTTTCAATTATAACATTACAGTGACCAGAATTCCAAGCTAATTCCAGCCTGCGAAGCACACCCCATAACTCTGCTTTAAAAGAACTACAAATCCCAAGTCTATAAGCAAATTCACCCAGCCATCTCCCTTGAGAATCTCTCATAACCCCACCACAAACACCTATGCCAGGAGCTACACGAGCAGCACCGTCTGTGTTAACCTTAACAAATCCAAAGAAGGAAATTGCCAAGAAATGTCAACATACATTTTTCTGCGAACAGCTGAATGCTCATTTCCTCTACCCACAACCATCTCAACATTATGAACAAGCTTGTGTTTTAATCTCCATCCACAATCCATCTATTCCTGGACTTCTGAAACCAAATTATTTCTTCCTGTAGCAACGTCTCATTTAAACTCTTCTAGATGTTTTCTTCTATTTGCTGCAATTCCATATTATCCAACAAAATCCTGCAAGCTTGAATTTCAGCAAGCTAATGAGAGAGGGATGACTTCCTACGAAAAATTTCTCCAAAAACATCCTTATTCCAACAAATCGGATCATGAACAAATTCCTTAAGCATTATATTAACTTCTGTCTCCTTATTCCACCTATCATTCATAAGATCTCCAAAGCTGGGGTGCTCCATCCAAAAGGCTAAAAACCTAAAAGGTTTAACATGCCAGTGATTACTAGGAATATGGTGAAAGAGTGAGCTTTTCTACCAAACTCACTCTTTCACCATATTCCTAATAATTATATTATATTTTTCTGATAAAAAAAAAATTCTCCTCTATCAAACGTCCCCTAATTGTCAGTTATCGCTTAATCACTAATAACTCCTATATGTGTACTTTTCACCTTTAAAAGTCCAATAGAATCTAATCAATTATCACCTATATTATTTGTTTTAAAAAATAACATATTGGTATAAAAAAATTTGTGAAGAATCTGTACTTAATCGGCAGCAATATATTATTCAAAGAATCTTAAGTCTATTACATTAGAAATAAATTAAAATTAAATTCTATAACAATGAGCGTGAATGTCTATGCTAAATTAAAGCTTACATACAAGCACAAGCAGAGTTGGGAATATATAACTAGGACCACTTCTTTTCGGATTTGAAACTAGAATTTAATAGAAAGTGCGAGGGGCCTGTTTTATTGACGAATATGAACTTCGTTATGTAGTTTCGTGCACATGCGTTATATTTATGGTAATATTCGGTTACCCGGAGCCAATGTAGTAACAGATTAAAGGGTGCGGGAAACGGTGGAATTACAGCTCCACTCTGAATTTTAGTTCAAATAAACCTTTAACAACTAAATCATCTGTCATTTTATTTTAGTGATGAAAGATCAGCAAGAAATGTGATAGCAATTGCATAGCGTGTTAAATGATTCTTCTCATATAATATATTCACATAGAATCTAATAATCAGCTATTTAAAACCTTCTTTATCCAATCTTTATATCAAAATTTCATTTGGTCTTCTGTTTTATTATTTATCATTAGTGAGTCGCAGTTGCAGGGTTCCTTTGTCCTGTTTTGCAATATTTGGGCATGGGAAAAACCCAAAGAGAACTTACCCTTAACTACCATCACTGTTTTTTGCTGTTCATTCCTTCCTTACATAATATTTTCTATTCCTTCCTTAAATAGCATCATTTTTTTTGCCCAACAATTTAATATAAATTAGATCATGACAATTTTGCGCTTTTAATTCACACTCTAGTTCTTCAATTAATCATATGACAATATATGAATATATGAACCCCACTTTAATTATGAACAGCTCATTTTCTAAAGCTTCAAAGGATCATTTTCCCATCATGTGTCACTTTACTACTAAGTGTCCTGTTTACAAGCATGTTATAAATCTCAACTTCACAAGTTAGAGGCACAAGGTTCTAGTCACGAAACTTGAGAAATTTCACATATTTTCATGTGCTTTCAGCCTCTCACCACATTGCCGTCAATGAATATTCTTTCTCATGCATTCAACCTTCCTCTTCCCCTTCCCTGTAACCTGTTCGAAGATAATTTAAGTACTGAGATGGGAACAAAATAGCATTTTAGAAGCTTAAAGATGGCAATGGTAACTGAAGTTAGTCTAGACTCCTCCCCATACCATCTTAGTAATATGCTGCAGAAACATTAGAATTTCTGAGAAATCAGGTCTTAAAGATGGATCTTGGTGCCAGCACTGGTGAAGCAATTCCACTATCTTTGGATGAGTATCTCTTGGAACTTCAGGCCTCAAATCCTGCAATTCATATGCCCAATTCTTATTCTTTTTCACTGAATTTTTTTTTTTTGGTGGCTTGAGTTACCGTGGAGATTACAAATTAGTAACATTTTCTTATCTTGCAAATCCAGTGACAGCTGTTTGTCATCCTTGAATTCTCTTTAGTGATACCCTTCATTCAAAACACTAGTGTCATTCCAATGACACTGCCAATTTTGTAGCAACAGATAGTTTCCAAAATTAAACCACAAACTCTCATGGCATGCAAAATAAGTTTGACCAACCCCACCCATCCAGGCACATGAAGAGAACAATAGATGATAGTGCAAAGAATAATTGCAAAGTGAATACCTTCTGTACCACTCCAATTGCTGCTTGCAATGGGGACAAATGTTCATAAGGAAGCTGGGATTCAATCATAAAACATAGATGATAGGCTGAAGTCAGAACAAACTTAATATTAATTGACTGAAAGCAAAATTCTGTATTTTACCACTGAAACAAGTCACTTATAAAGCAACACAAAAAACAAGTCACTTATAAATCTTCTCTGTTATTTTATCTTCACAGTTAAAGTTATAGTTACTTTAAAACCACTGAAACTATCATTTTTTTAACTCTTCTCCATGCCAAATTCTGTATTTTACCCATTAACCCTCTCTTGATTGTTGCACAGCTATAATTGGAAGATAGAATTGAATCTAGGTGAATTTCAACATGAGAGAGATATGGACTTGATGGAATCAACATTTGCTGGAAACTTCGGCTTAGTACTTGCTTCGGTTTCAGGAATTAATCCAACTAGTGCCATAGAATCTATATATAAATTAAATGTATTGGAAGGGTACTTTGCAAGACTTTGTCAAGGGCCTTCCCATTTAAACCACAAAAGTAGTGCAATTCAAAAGCTAAGCTCTATTTTTTTTTTTTGGTACATAAAGCTAAGCTCTATTAGTTCAGTCAAAGTTGAACTAAATTTCGGTTTTAGAGGGTTTAAAAATTATAGCATAGGTGATACAAAATTAGAGGGTTTTTAGTTACAATTTGGAATTTAGAGGAAAAAGGGTAAATCAGTTCTCTTCTAGATGAGAAGGGAGAGGGTTGCCTCTTGGCTCTTGGATGTAATTTAGAGAAAATTAAAATGGGTAGAAATGCAGAGAGCATTACCTTTCCTGTGAGCAGCTCCCAAAGTATAATCCCGAAGCTAAAAACATCTGCTTTGTGATTATATGGCTTATGTTCAATAACCTTCCAAACGTCAAGGGAATCACAGGTTATGACCAATTCAATGTAAGGCAAATTGGGGCTGTTCATAAAATTAAATAGAAGTAATTAACACAAGGGATATATTCATAATTATACACATACCTCAGGAGCCATCCACCTGTAAGTTCCAGTTTCTGCAGTCATGATACCAGATTGATCTTGCAATCTGGCTACACCAAAATCAGCAACCTTAACTACCTGCTGGATAAGTTTTTGAAATAGAAGCACATTGGCATAAGTTCACACAAACCATCAGATAATGTGTGCCTAAGAACTTTGTGAACCCGTATTTAAAATGGTAAATAGAAGATAACACAGCAAAAAGCATGT
Source organism: Gastrolobium bilobum (assembly GCF_033153095.1). Classification (NCBI taxonomy): domain Eukaryota; kingdom Viridiplantae; phylum Streptophyta; class Magnoliopsida; order Fabales; family Fabaceae; genus Gastrolobium; species Gastrolobium bilobum. Next base: position 103,236 of record NW_026896584.1, read on the forward strand.
GAAATTTTTTAAAGTTTATCATGAGCATTTGGGTGATTTGTCATCACATCTTGACTCAAAACCTAAAGGCATAGAGTTTATTGTCCTTTTCACTTATAAATAACCCACACTTAGTTCATTCCTAACTAATGTTGGACTTTAGTGCTCGCACATTTCGAACAAAGATTTGTACCATGTCTTCACCTTAAGATTTTCACTTTATTTCTTCATATTGTTCAAGGGGGTAATTAAATAAAAAAAGTTCTTAATTTCTGAATTCTATCAACCTGAGCTGTACAATTTTTATTTTTAAAGAACTTAACACTTTTTATGGTATAACTAAACACTTATTTAACAAGTTAAACTGAGGATGCTTAATTGATAATTATACTGTATTAATTCCTAAAAACTAAAGCAAGCCTATTTTGTTTTCCGGTTCAATCAATCTAAAATTGTGAAGACTTCTAATTGATTTGAACCACCAATTAACTTGAGCTTACATGTATTATAAGATAATGTGGCTAACCAGTTTTGCAGAGTGGTTAACAGTGCCATTGTATGATTTGACAACATTAACTAAGAAGCAACAGCCAGTAAAATCGTGCGTAAATAACACAGTGTAATCTTCACTTACCCCACTGTCATCTATCAAAAGATTAGCAGCTTTGAGGTCTCTATGTATAATATTGTTCTGATGCAAGTAATTCATTCCTTCGGAAACATCAATGGCTACTTTGAGCAAAGATGGAAGAGTAAGGACGACCTTCTGTATATGCAGAAAGTCATACATACTTCCACCAGACATATATTCTGAGGAAAAACAAACTATGCATTGAAATTGACAATACTATAACCATTACATTGACCTTGCTGTCAGTAAACAAAATATAAAACACAACATCAACTACATCCAGAAAGGCAAATTTTACCTGTGACAAGATAAAGGTTTGGTTTTGTGCAGGCACCAATAAATTTGATAACATTCTGGTGCTGAATTTTACTGCAAGAACTCAATTAAAAAATTCAATGAATAGGATGCAGATCATAGATTTTAAAAGATTATTGATGCATCCTCTCTTCCCTTTCTCTCAGTCTGTTTATAACCTAGGATAGGAAGCATTTAGATAATGGATTTAATATGGAGCATAAACATTTGTAAATCTAATTTTTTGATAAGCACCTATATTATTTCATTTTTATTATTAATATATTTAAGCAGATAAAGCGAAAGAGCTAGTTTTCATATCCAGTTAAAGATAAGATTCAGATCATCTTCTTTAAATATGATAGTAATTCAAGGCAAATGACCAAGTTGGATGGGAAGTTAGGAATGATGAATGGACGTTGTCAGTGAACAAACCTCAGGATATAGACTTCCTGAGAAAACTCTCTCTGTATATCTTCATTCAGATTACTATCCTTAAGGACTTTGATAGCCACATCTTGATTACAGTAAGTGCCTTTATACCTGTGTCAATCAAGCTGTAGCTCAACATGTATTGACTCACTAACATATCAAGTAGATAAAGTGATATTACTTACAAATCACTGACAGATCCAGATGCAATTTGCTTTTCAAATCTTAAACAGCTTGCATCAATTTCCCAGTCAAAATTTCCACTAATGGGCATATTTACATGGTTAGAGATACAGTTGATCCCAGTTTGCTGTAGCTTCTCCATAGGATGACTGCCACTTTCATTTAACCATGGCTGCTTCTGTATTTCAATCCAAAACACAAATAAATAATGATGTAGTAAAAGCTAGGAGAAGACTGTTAGAGAAATATAATATAAAATCATTAATGTAACCTTCATCTAATAGTTTAAGTTGTTGGATTAAGTTGGTTCTTTACATAGTAATAGAGTCTTTGACCTTCACCTAATAACTTAATATTTTGTGTTGAGTTGGTTCTTTACAAAGGCTTATAAGCAAGCCTTGATTAGTAACTTCCTAATATTTAAAGATCATATTAATCTGCACATTGTAAACTTCATGTTGATGTATATTACTCTACTAACTCAGTTCAATCTTCGTGAAAGTAAGAACTATTAAACTTCCAATATGCTAACATATTCAAAATCGATCTTTCTTTTTAACAAAGGACAATTGAAATACTACCATAATGAGTACAAATAGAGATTGATGCCTTTGGGGAGTGGGAACGCCATTTCTTGATGATAAGTAAAATTAAATCCGAAAACATATCCAGGGAACTTGTTGAAATAAAAAATGGTTTTTTTTTTTAATTGATTACATACTAATTTACACTTATAGGGCTTACACTAATTAATAGGAAATAAAAACAGAAAGATTCTAATCCTAATTTCTTACACTCCCCCTCAAGTTGGGAGGTAAATCATTCCTAACTTACCAATCGGGTCTTCAAAGGATGGTCGATATAGGCCCTTAGTAAGGATATATGCACTATGCTCTTTGGTAGGAATATACATCATACACACACTTCCCTCATCTAATTTTTCTTTGATAAAATGGCGATCAACCTCCACATGTTTTGTTCTGTCATGATGAACCGGATTTTGAGCAATACTGAAAGCAACCTTATTATCATAATACACTCTGACAAGTAGGGAAAAAGAGATCTTCAATTCCTCAAGGAGTCTTCTTAACAAAATTCCTTCACAAATACCAAGGGCTAGAGGCCGAAATTCTGCTTCTGCACTGCTCTGGGCAACAACTGTTTGTTTCTTACTTCTCCAGGTTACAAGATTTTCCGAGACATAGGTACAATATCCTGAAGTGGATCTTCGGTCCAATGCAGAGCCACCCTAATCTGTATCTGTATATATTTCAATCATCTTCTTGTGTCCCCTTTTAAAGAACAATCCTCGACCATGGGTGTTTTTGAGGTACTAGAGGATTCTATAAACTGCACTCAGGTGTATTTCCTTGGGAGAATGCATGAATTGACTAACTATGCTGACTGCAAATGCAATATCAGGTCGAGCGTGAGATAAGTAGATCAACTTCCCCACCAACCTCTGGTACTGCTCTCTGTCAACTTCTTCCCAATCTTCGTTTCCCAATTTAATATCGGGTTCAACTGGAGTCTTTACTGGCTTGCACCCAAGCATTTCTGTCTCTTGTAACAGGTCTAGAATATATTTCTTCTGAGTTAAGGAAATTTCTGCCTTACTACGAGCAACCTCCATGCCAAGGAAATATTTGAGAGATCCAAGATCCTTCAGTTCAAACTGGTCAACTAAACACTTCTTCAAAGAGCTTATCTCCTCACAATCATTACCTGTGACAATTATGTCATTCACATAAACAATGACAATAGCAATTTTACCACCGTCAGAGTGTTTAAAAAATAAAGTGTGATCAGTCTGAGCTTGGAGGAATCATTCTCCCCTGAAAACTTGAGTAAATTTCTCAAAACACTCTCTAGGGGATTGTTTAAGCCTATAGAGAGACTTCTTCAACTTCTATACTGAACCGTCTCCATTTTCAAAACCAGGCAGTGGATCCATATAAACTTCTTCATGCAAATCCCATTCAAGAAGGCACTCTTTACATCTAATTGTAGCAAAGGCTAATCAAGGTTGGCAGCAAATGATAGTAGAACTCGGATATTGTTAAGCTTGGCAACTGGGGCAAATGTCTCATGATAATTTATCTTATGAATCTGAGTGAATCCCTTAGCAACCAATCTGACCTTATACTTGTTGATGTTGTTATCTGCATTGAATTTTATTATGAACACCCACCGGAAACCTACTGTTTTCTTTCCCCTGGGTAATGCTATAGACTCCCAAGTTCTATTTTTTTAAGTGCATCCATTTCTTCAAAGAACTTCCAATTTGATCATCAAGGGCTTTTTGGATATTTTTTGGAATCTTTATACTATCCAAGACTGTGTTGAAGGCACGAAAACCTGGAGATAATCTATCATAAGAGACGCATCGAGAGATGAGATGTGAAGTACAAGACCTGGTTCCTTTCCTGAGAGCAATTGGCAAATGCAAATCCTCATAGGCATGTTGGGTTGAATCCGGATCGGTGGAACTAGAAGTCGAAGTGGAATCCTAGCAATGCAAAGCGTCTGGATTGTTTACATTTTGAGGAGGTTGTCTCCAACTATAAACCAACAATTATTTCTACTGATTATTCTCTCCGCCTTTTTCCAACTTCTCATCTCTCTCTGTTTCCAATTGTGGTGAGTTCTGGGGTGGAGGTAAGGATAAAGGAAGAGGTAACATTGGGGGAAGAGGTGACACTGAGGGTTCCCAAGACCGGTCTTCATTTAGAAGCGCCCCCTAAAAAGAAGACTGAGAAAAAAAGATTGACTCCCAAAGAAAGTGACATTCATGGGGACAAAAACCTTTCAGAGAGATGGAGAATAACATTTATATCCATTTTGAGTGGGAGAATATTCAATGAAGACACATTTGTGAGATTTAGGATCAAGTTTGGATCGTTGGTGTGATGGAACATGGACAAACACAACACATCCGAATAATTTTGGAGGAAGAGAAGATATAGAACTAAGAGATGGATAGTTCTTTAAAAGACATGATAATGGAGACTGAAACTGAAGAACACATGAAGACATTCGGTTGATAAGGTAGGTGGCAGTTAGGACGGCTAACCCCTACAAATATTTAGGGACAATCATGGTGAACATAAGAGCACAAGCAACTTCAAGAATGTGCCTATTCTTTCTCTCTGCTACCCCATTATGTTGAAGAGTATCGAGACATTAACTCTAGTGGAGGATGCCTTGATGAGACAAGTATTCACCAAGGATAGAATTGAAATACTCTTTACCATTATATGTTCGAAGAATTTTTATGGAGGTGCCAAATTGGTTTTGAACCATGGCATAAAGATTTTGGAAAACTTGGACAGTATCAGACTTTTCTTTGAAAAGATAGACCTAACACACTCGAGAATGGTCATCAATGAATGTTACACCACCATCTCAAGCTAGAAATATTTTTTACACGAGATGGACCCCATATATGTAACATCCCGGTGGCGGACGAGAGCGGGAAGTGTTCGCTGGTGCAAAGAGACGCGGATAAGGAGCGGCTCCTGGCAGGCTTCCGGCCGAGGGGTACATGAATGAATCGAATACACACCCGAAAGAGATGGATTCCAGAGACTGCGCTGGTATGGGACGGTACTGTTGGGGATAGGTTATAAGAATTAATTGGTACTACTTATACTAATAAGATGCATCTACTTTTCGGTAGCCCGGAACGGAAGAACTCCATAGTTAAGCGTGCTTAACTTGTAGAAACTTTGGGATGGGTGACCTCTAAGGAAGTTTTCCCAGGAAGTGTGTGAATGAGGACAAAGCATGCTGAAAAGTCTCGTGTTAGTTTGTGGAGACAGTCATTGATTCTTGAAGCGGCCGGGCGTTACAATATATCACTGTGAACATGAGTAAAAGGGGAGGATTCTTTATATTTTCTCATAGGATAGGATACGTGAGAGTGTTTTGCTAACTAACAGTGTTTTGCTAACTAGAAAAGACATTGAATTTTTTATTAATAAAGAGACTTGGTAACAATTTTTGAAGGTAATTGAGATTTGGGTGTCCTAACCTACGATGCCATAACATGACATTATCACCACTATTGGAAACAAAGAAAGGATCATTTTCAACAAAAGTAGCTTGATTCTCCACACGATCAGATCCCTAAAAAATGTAAAGTCCTCATTCTTCTTTAACACTGCCAATTATCCTCTCTGATTCTTGTTCCTGAAAAACACAACCATGCACCGAAAATTTTGTAACACAACTAAGCTCTATTGTCAGCTTACTAACGGAAATGAGATTGCATGCTAAATTAGGAACATGTAGGACATAATTTAACACAATCTTCTCGGAGAGTTTAATTGACCCTTTTCCTGCAACTTGAGAAAAACTTCCATATGCTATTTTCACTCGAGAATTCCCATAGCATGGATTATAGGAACAAAAAAATATTGGATTACCTGTCATGTGATCGGAGGCCCCAGAATCAAGTATCCAACAAATACTACCATCAACATGAAACGCAGTACATTGTTTAACCACAAGGCTAGATGGCACACTAGGTTGAGGACTCATAGATGTCGTTGTAGAGCTGGTGAAGGAAGAAATCATGCAAGCTTCCCTTTGCACCTTGGCAAGGTCACCTGCTGGAACAACAGTAGGTGGTTGGTAGTTACTACCACACTTGAAACTAGAAGAGTATCCATCCATAAACTGAATGGTCCCCTTGGTTTTGATTGTTCCAACACCAGCATTCACATCTTTGGTTATAACATCTCCATGATAAATCAGACAGTCTGCCATATGTTTTCTATGGCAAGGATCACACTTGGCCATCATCAATATGAGAGAAGACAAGGTTACCCAGAAAAATAAATGTTTCCAATCATCGATTTGAACCCTAGAACAGATAGAGGAGAAGAAGACGAACCGAACAACACCAGTACGGAAGAGAGGTTTGGCCGGAAAAGTAAATGTTTCCAATTATAGATTAGCTCGTTCTGATTCCGATGGTATAAGTTTTGGCCGGAAAAGTCGCCCGAAATATTTTCGTGCAACAGCTGACGACGGTGAATGACTGGGATTCGACTGGTTTTGGCCTTCTAGAATGACTGGTCCCTTTACTTGGTTGTTGAGGCTTTGTAGGAAGAGAGGACAACTTTAAGCCTTTAAAGTGGCTGGACTTAGAGTTTTCTAGCGATGTGCTGCCAGTTTGATGGTGGTTGTCGTGGCTGAGCTTTCTCAGGACCAACCTGCTCTTGATACCATGTTGAAATATAAAAAATGGTTTTTTTTTTTTTAAATTTATTACACAATGATTTACACTAGTAGGGGTATATATACAAGAGTAAATGAGGAAAAATGGGTAAGAATGACTCAACAATGAGTCATCAGCCCTATCCTATCTAATCACTAATTAATAGGAAATAAAAGCGAAAAGATTCTAATCCTAATTTCCCACAGTAGTAAAGGTGTAACAAGAAGCATATAAATGGCATACCTCGAATTTCTGAATTTTCTTTGTCAGAACATGTTTTAGCTTCTCAGTGTCCTATAAATTTCAAACATGGACATTAATCAAGTAACTTGTAGCAAAGAAATTAGAGACAAAAGTAGAGTTAAATAGTACATCCCTGCCTTTTTTAATATAAAAAGTGTCTATAGTACATCATACTGAAGTCTAGGGGCTAGTAGGCTGCCAAACTTATATTGAGTTTGTTTCAAAACAAGTTCTTAAGTTGCTAACAATATACACTGATGGGCCTTCAATAAAGTAACCAAGCCCATTAATTAGGAATTAGTATATATAGAAGTTTAGGGTGATGTTTCTGTTATGCATGTATTCAATTCTGATTTAGTGGGGAAATTGAGAGACTTCTAGGGAACTCTTGAGCCTAGGTATTTGGTTTGAGGGGGAGTTGAGGTTTCTTGGGGTTTATTTTCTGCATATTAGTGTATGTAAAAGAGGTATGGCCTCCATTATCTCTATAATTTCAGTGTTATTTTTCTGGTTTCATCAATTTGGTATCAGAGCATTTCCGGTCTAGGGAGTGCTTTTGGTCCAGATCTACAAAAAAAAATAAAAAAAAATAAAATGGAAAACAACAGAATGGAGAGGAGCTTGGATCGATTAGAAACAAGCATGGATCGAGTGGAAGAAGGAATGGATCGAGTTGAAGATGCTGTTCATCAACTTCAGAAAACAATGTGGAAATTAATAGAGCGCATGGATCCTTGTTTTGCAGAAGAAAAAAAGAAAGAACTACATGAAGAACAACTGCAAACAGAGAAGGAAAATTGCAACTCAAATCCAAACAGAAAAACGGAAGAAATTCAAAAGAAATCAACAACCAAATTAGAGATGGAGCAAATCAAAGAAGGAGAAGAGCGAAACGAAATAGACAACGATAGTAGGACTGCAGCCCAGACTTCGCGCAGTGGTGCGATAGAAGAGACGTACGACGGCGAGCGGCAGGGAGTAGGATTCCGACGGCATACGTGGGAGAAGGCAGACGAGGTTGGAAGCAGACATATAGGAAGACCGTTTGCTACAACAACCCAAGCAGAGAGGCTCAAAGAAACGGAAGAAGAAAAATGTAAAGAAGAAGATACAAAAAAATTTGAAGAAGGCTACGAAGAAGACGATGAAATCAGAGAGGAGGAAAAGGTTAGGGAATTTGGGTATGGGGCTGAACCATATAACTGGGCCCCAACTGATGATGGTGCAAGGCCCAAATTTGAAAATTATGAGGAACTAAAGGAGCAGGCCACGGTGGTTACTAAAGGAAGCAATTGGCCAAGCAAACGAAATGGGCCGAGTGCTCTACAACAGGGGCCCAATTTTATTACTGGAGGAAATAGGAGTGTTGGGCCACAAAAACGGCCCAATGACACCCATCTTACTATAGGGCAGGGTTCAGGTGCCATGGGTAAGGGGCAAAGGGCTGCACAAGGAAGGTTAATGGAGAACGACAACTACAGTGACCAGAGCGCGAGTTTCCGATGGTTGATGGAGGAGAAAATGGAGGATCGACGGCGGTGCAGCGCGATTGGAAACGTGCAGGGCAGCAACACACATAACACCAACATAGTGACCCAGTCCTCATATGGAAACGCCACAGAAGCTACGTACAACGGCGAGAGGTGGGGAACAAGATGCCGACGACTTACACCGAACGTGATGGAACAGGGGAGGAGGAACCTTGGTTCTAGATGCGATGCACTTTTCTCCGTGAACCACATATACGGTAATCAACAACTTTCGGTGATGTTATTGCGGGCGAGAAGCGAATTCGCAAATTTGGGGAAAGAAGATCTTTCGCACCTCGATCAAGGGAATGACAGGGTCATGCGGTTGAGCGTGCACAGAATCATAGAGGTAATATGTCAAATGCAAGGGGTTGGTGAATTTTTAAAGGGGTGGAGACTGCTTGGAATAGGACATGCAGAGAACGCTAATGTTCTACAGGCCATTGCTCGTAAGAGATGGAGTAAGACATCGAGGAAGGGGGCAATAGAATTTTGCAGTGGCAGTTTTTTTACTTCAATCATAACTTGGTCAATATGCTTCAAGCTTTGGGACCCAGGAGGAATGTATCTCACATTACCTGTACTCTTCCCTCACCTTGAGGACAAGGTGAATTTTAGAGGGGGAGTATTGATGGGCCTTCAATAAAGTAACCAAGCCCATTAATTAGGAATTAGTATATATAGAAGTTTAGGGTGATGTTTCTGTTATGCATGTATTCAATTCTGATTTAGTGGGGAAATTGAGAGACTTCTAGGGAACTCTTGAGCCTAGGTATTTGGTTTGAGGGGGAGTTGAGGTTTCTTGGGGTTTATTTTCTGCATATTAGTGTATGTAAAAGAGGCATGGCCTCCATTATCTCTATAATTTCAGTGTTATTTTTCTGGTTTCATCATACACCTTTTCAGTTCCATAAGATAAGGTAACGAACTTTTTATGCTAACATATTCAAAACTGATAATTTTTTGTTTTAATAGATGAAATTGATCTGCTAGCATAAACAAGAGGTGTAATTATGGGGGCAAATAGAGAGATAGATGCCCTGGGGAGAAGGAGGGCAGGGGAAACCATTGATCTTCTTGATAATAAGTAAAATTAAATCTTAGAACATATCTAGTAAGGTAAGAGTGTGACACGTGGCATATTGAGGGCATATATCAAGTTTCTGCATTTTCTTTGTCAGTTCATGTTTTAGCTTCTGAGTCTCCTATGAAGTTCACGCAGGGATATGAATCAAGTACTTTGTTAAGAAAGAAATGTGAGACAAAAATAATAAAGTTCAACATTACATCCCCCTTTGTGATAAAAAGTCTAAAGAGCAAGTAGGTTGCCAAACTTATAGGGTTATATATTCAATTTAGTTCAAAACATTTTATTAACGTAGCAAACAATAAACCACTTTTTCGGTTCCAAAAGATAAGCTAATTTACTTCCCAATCTGTTTTTAATTAGTTAAGCTACTGTTTTACAATTAAGGAAGAAAAGAAAAATACCTCGACAGCCCAACCATCAACAACAAAAACATCCAATGAATATCCATCCAACGTTGAAAAAGCATGTGCTTCTTGAATGTTCAGCCCAGTTTCAGACAATAAGGAAGTCAACTGTAGTTGCAATACAAAAGGTTACTAATTAGGAGGAATGGATTGATAAATCTTTCTAATATGTTCTCTAATTGTTAGAAGTATTGTTAACGAAAGAACATAATATATAGAAAAATATTGTAGAAAACATTGCTAAAGCGGTGGGGATTGATTCCATTATAGTTAGAAATATTTGTACAACAACTACAACAATAAGATCAGCTACCTGACTGAAAAGTTTTGGCTTATCGTTTGTTGAAATTGTGATTTCATGCACAGCCCTGCCATTTTATAAGTAGCAGAATGTGATAAACAGAAATAAAAGCTTCAAGCAATCAAATAAATATTTAAAACAAAAAAAAAATGATTATATTTGAGCAAGAAGTAAAATTGAAACAAATAAAAGAACTGATACTATTTTATTTTTTTTTAGTTGAAAGGAGAACCTATTATTAGGTGTGTCTTAGGGACGCCTACATGTACTCCAATGGGGAGGAGGAAAGAGAAATAGAATGAGAAATGGTGCATTGCAGAATAAGTAAAAGGAACTTAGGGAAGGACAAAAAAAAAAAAAAAAAATCAAGAAAAATTGTAAGTGAAAAAAAATAAAAGATAAAATGTAACTTTAAACAAATAAACGACAGACTAATTAAAAAAAATAAAAATTGAACAAAGGAACAACTAGAAAAGACAATAAGATGATCATTGAAGTTTTAACGGAAATAATGCAAATAAAAATTCGAACCGATTTCCCTGTCTTGAACTTGTAACTGGCTCGCACCAAGATCAAGTTCAAGTTAGTTGATGAACCAAAGGCCGGGGTGGATGGATACTGAGGAGCATCAAACAGAAAAGGCAACAGTTGGTAAAGTTTAACAAATCTATCTTTAAGACATTACAATAAGAATGAAGAATAGATAGTAGTGTAAAGAGGAAAAGGACAAGGGCAAGTAAATTTTCACAGAATCATGCCTCATGTTGCCGGGAATATCAGAATCTTGAGGACTGGTTTCTCTTGGTAAGTTTGAATCAAGGGATTTGCTACAATGCACTCCAGAAGCAGAATGAACCTGAATAAAAGATATATTGCCAGATCAAGCTAATCAACTTGCTAATACAGGTACCGTAAAATGAATAATTTAATTTTCTGGATACCTATATAATTAGAACATAGCAATTTCCTCAAAATGGGGAATGAAATGTCTAATAAGCAATAAAATTGAAGGGATGGTAAAAAAAAAATGTTCCTTTAATCATATGGACACTTTAATCTCATATACCCGTTTCAAGGTGTGACCTTTTTCCGTGCCCATGTTAGTCGTAGTTTGAGTTTGATTTCCAACTTTTCGTTTTTGGTATGGGTTATGTACTTGCACCATAAATCCTCAACCAGATTGTTGGAGTTTTGGGACTCATCACACTTAAAACTCCAACATATATTGGTGGTCATACTTACCTTGCATGTCTTTCTCTAATCTAAAGTTTTAAAATCAAGAGTAAATTCTCAACAAATATTATGGGGTCCAATTTAACCTCTTAGGAAAAAAAATTGACTCATGATCCCTTTGAAATTCAAAATAAACTTATGTTTATCTTTTTAAAAGATTAATGTGGGTCTTTTTTGAATTTTAGAGGGACTACGATTTTGACTTTCTGAGTCTATTTTAAATTTCAGAGAAACCACGAGTCATTTTTTTTGCTAAGAGATTATATTGGGTCTCATAATTTGTATTGAGGATCCAAAAAATACTTTACTCTAAAATTAAAGAATAAAGGGGACAAATGGCTAGCATGCATCTAGTTTTTGGCCTAATCAAGTACATAATACCTATATTGACTCACGGGTGAAGGAGAAAGGTAAGCATTTAGAGGTCAAAACTTTATCTGCTACTATTAATCTTATGATTAGTTCACCCATAAATCACCTGCACAAGACGGACTTCAACTGCAGGTCTAGGAGCAATAGCTCGTGCCATATGCTGTAACCTTTTATGCATAAGAACATCTTGGGCCCTCTCCACATTCATATCCAATGCATACCTAACATATGAGATTAAATTGACAAACACCAGCAACATTTAGAAGCCTTCACACAATATCAACCCCGTGAATAACAATTTAAGAAACCAATAGCAAAAACATAAAGTAACCACCCACTTATGATTAAATTAAGGAAACAAATACAAGGAAAACGAGAGGAGAACAACTTAATTGGCTTAAAGATGTGAAGCTTGTAATTTTTGTCCACTTCCATGTACCCAAGCAAGACAGAAAGGGCATGAAAAACTGAAAATGAAGCGTAATTGAACAGAAAGCTGGAAACATATTGAAAAGAATCAAATCAAGATTTTACCTAAAAACTAGAAACAACAATATCCCATCAAACAGAACCATTTGTTTCAAGCTGTAAGGAGCTTATTCATTTTAATAAGAATTCTGAAATAATATTGGCCCCTCATTGCACAATAACAGTCATTTAATCTAGAAACTCTAGTTGTTAAGTGATTTGGGCTTGAATATTTTTTTTGTTCTACTTCATGCAGTGAGAATTGAACTCACGACCCGTGATCATAGAGACTCAAAAATCATTTTAAATAAAACACGAGAGGATTCATTCCACGATAAAATAGACGAAGAGAAGCAACAAGATTGAAAGAGTACCTAGTGGGAAGGAGATAGAAGTGCACCCAAAGTTCATCTTCAAAATCAGGAACAGTAACCTCTGGAGCATTCAATTCCCTAAGCCGACTAAGAATCTCGTTGTAAACTCCAACTTTCAAAGTCTGCATTCGACCATGATTCAATCCAGAATTAAAAGCTCTACGATTGCAACTTTGTGTATCTCCCATATATGAATACAATAATAACACCTTCTAATTAAACCAAAACCACATAGCACTTAAGTCAAAAATTTGAATATAAGAAATGTAAACAGCGATCCTTCACAGGCACATGAACAACCAAACTATGAGGAACATGAAATATTCCCTCTGCATGTAAGAAAAATTGCAATTTCCAACTTCCCCCTGTCTCTATTTCTGTAACACGATCGTGACATTAAAATGAACGTTAACGAGTCAGTGCAGTGTGGATTATAACATTGTGACATTGCTTTGCTTGAATCTTACTGTCATCAATTTAAATATAAGTTTTAATGATAAACAGAACAACTTTTAATCTTTTTATTAATCTTTTGATAGTATCAGCCACCAATCAAATTCCAAAGGCCAAAACAACCCTGTGGGCGTCCCCTGTTTGTCTCATAAACCAACGCATAGCATCACAGTTAGATATACAACTAAATAACTTTATATTTTTAATTTTTAATGTTATTAAATTTGGGTCCATCAATCATTCCTTGCTGCTTATTGAGGAGCCAGAAGATAACTTATGGAACTGTATTAATTTATCCTCTTATCATGATGTCAGTGAACCTTTTTTCTTGCTATCGTTTTCCCTTTTTTCTAATGATGTTTTACTGTGATTAATTTAATTAAGAGCCAATTATTAGAAAAATTAATGTCATGTTACTCTTTCCGTTTCATTCACCCCGTATCGTTATTTTGTATAAATAAGAAAAATTATGTTGTTTGATTTCAATTCTTAAATATAGTTTTTTAATCTTCAGAACAAAAAATTACAAAAAACACATGTTTGCTAATGCTTGTTTTGTAAAAATAATTCTAAAAATTATAATTATTTTTTAGTTTTTAAAATCAAATTTAAATAACATGATTGAGTTATTTTTGTTTTGTGTCTTGACTTTTAACTTTCAAAAGAAAAAAAGTATAGAAAACAATTATATCATTAATTATTCTACAAAATAATTTTTAGATTTAAAAAAACAAAACACAATCAAACCGATTCTATCATTATAATATCATATTAAGGTTGCTAGAAGCTAGAATCTAAAATTAAAAATCATACTGAACTCGTTAAAGTAGAACTATTAAGATATTATTTTATTAAAAATAATAAAATTTTATTTATTGAAAATACAGGTTGGGAGGCTTACAAATTAGGCCTTCTAAAATAAGTTTGTGGCCTGATTTCTAAAGAGGTCTTTCAATGAGTTCAAACCCGTATTATTTTTCAGACAAGTCACACTAAGCCTGGCCCAAGGCAGCCATGATCTAGGTCATGACAAATCGCCTAACCTATTTTTCACCATTAGTGATGACTTAAAACAATTCTTGATAATACTGAAAAGAAAATAATGACTAGCCAATCACACAAGAAGGGGAGTGAATTGTGTGTGCCTTCTTTTGGAAGAAACAATGAAAATCAACACCCCTTTTTCAAGAAAACAAGCAAGAACGAATTCAATCTAAAATCAAATTATTCCCAACCTTTAAATAGAATCAAAACATTCCAAATAACATGTAATTTAGAGATTAAAACAGCGAAATTAAAAAGAGAATGTAAAAAGGAAAAATCACACTAAGATTTATCCTAGTTCACTAACCACTTGAGAACTACATCCAGACTGAGGTTGATTCGTTCCACTATGTTATAGCTTCCAACCGATGCCAGAAAAATTGATTTACAAGAGGAATTTTACAAGTCATTGATCACACTAAACCTAAGACCCTTAGGATCACTCCACTTGTCTCACAAACGATTGGAGCAATCAAATTCATCCAAACAGATGTAGGGCAGCCTCCCCACATTTAGAACTCTGAAAAAGATCATACAGAGATTAAGAAATAAGAGAGTAATTGAGCTTTTCTTCAAAGATATGCAAAACTAGGTCAAATGAGGGTTCAATATGAATTCTATGTGTTCTGTTGTTTCTCTTTGATAATTGGTATTTATAAACCCTAATATATATATATATATAGGTGTCCTATCGAGTTACTAGCTGTTTATAGCCATTAAACATCTAATTATTCGAATTACTTAAGCTTTGAGTCACTTATAACAGATAGTAATCGATTACTTCTCGTGGGGTAATCGATTACTTTTTCAAAGATTTCAGGTAATCGATTATTGTTTATAAGGTAATCGATTACTTCTTCAAAACAACGTAAGTAATGGATTACTTTCAAAAAATATTCGATTACTTCATATCAGAAACCAATTTTTCTAGTGATTTTTCTATTTAAATGATTTGCAATGAATTCTAAATGGTTTCTAGTGACTTGTAGCATATGTATGATCATGTCTTACACTTATATAACAACTCTCCATGTGTGTGGGATCTTGTATGAATGATCAAAGTATATATGTCATTTATGTATGAGTTTATGGCCTATCGAAGAAACCTTCAAGTTAAAGCTCAATAAACTCAATCTTTAACTTCCTAAGACTCTAAACAACATTACAAATAGTATAAGCATTGAGTCTTCTTCGTCTTCAATAAACTTCATACTTTGAGTCTTCTATTAGTTCTTTAAACTTGAAAATTTTGACTTCTAGGTTGACTTTGCTAAATTGAGTAGTCCTTTCATATATGCACTTTGCTTTGGTCTTGTTGTACTGCTTTGCATGTTGTGCTTCCATGTTAAGCTCATTAGTACTTTGTTATCATCAAAACATCATTTTCATGCATGGTCTTCATGACCTATGGTTCAACAAATACTCTAATCAAGAATTCTTCACAGCATGTGTGCCAAAGAGTATTGACATATGCTCTAGGTGTTAGTATACTCTATTCATGAAAGAAAAAAATTGATCCTCTCAAGATGAAAAAGGACACAGTCCCCCCAAAATACATATATATATATTTACATATATATATATATATAATAAAAATAAAAAATCAATCATGTGATGATAGATATATAACATTGTGGTAAATTTATGGAACTAGTGGTAGTCAACTAGTGAACCACCCGTTTTTGAAAGTTAAATTGACCTTGAAGGCCGAAGCATGTGAGAGGGAAAAACAAAATTTTCCATGTGGAATCACACATGTGTTGCGGATCTAGCAAGTGTACTAGTCGTACAAGTAATAAAATGATGAGTAAAGATCGTTCCCACAGAGATTTGTATTCAAACACCAATGAACCATAGAAAACTAATTTGAATTAAACAAAGGTTTGTAAAAATCATGAATGTTTTGTCACCAGAAAGTTAATTTGAAAGTAAATTAATTTAATACTAAAAATTTGAATTAAGATTTTATAAAAACAAGTAGTCAGAAAACAACTTTCCTCAACAATAAACTCAAGTAAACCGATCATATGATGAAATCTTTTTCCTGTGATGTTAATCAACCTTTTACTTATCCTCAAGATGTAATCCCTTACTACCCTGATAGATACATTAATCAGAGACCCCAATCCCTTGGTGATTCCTTTCTTAATATATGTATGAAATACTAAGGTCTTAAGATTACATCAGAACTATAGCATCAATTCCTTGAGTACTATAATCCTGATGATGAGATTGTCAAATATAGGAGTAGTGTAAACATTCCTGTTCTACACTCCTCCCTTAGTAGAAAGAATTGAATCAGAAAATCTCATATCAACACATGAAAAACACTTCATCATATTAATCAAATATACATAAGAGTATCATTGAGTTCCATTGAATTCAGACTACGATGACTCTACTCAGACATAACTAAAGAAGATAAAAGAGAAGAAAGATCAAACTCCATTTCCATGTAGTGAATCTTCAATCTCCAAGTGCAATTACAATAGAGAAACTAACTAATACAAAGACTAAGTCTAAGAGTTTTAGAGAGAAGTCAGATCAGAGAATCTGATGTAGGAGAGAGAGAGAAAGACTCCAGATATCCCAAATTGTGAAGGCATTTGCCTTATATAGGTTTACAATTTAAAACAGAATTTTAATATGGGCGCAAAAACGTTCAGAATGAGCGTTTTAGCGTCCATGCTTGACGGATGCCCAACTGCTTTAAACTAACTTGAACGCTTAAACGTTCATGATTGGACGTTTTAGCGTCCATGCCTCGTGAATACTCAACTGTCCTCAACTGACTCCAGCGCTAAAACACTTGGTTTGGACGTTTTAACGTTGGAGACCAGAGATTTTTTAACATCAGGGCGCTAAAACGTTCGTTGAAGGAAGTTTTAACGCCCAAGACCAGCAACTTTTCGTCCTCAGAATGTAGCAGCGCGCTAAAACGTTCTGTGTGGCCGTTTTAGCGCTCAGCACCAGCAAGTTTTGGCCTCTTTCTGCAACAGGGCGCTAAAACGTTCTGTGTGGACGTTTTAGCGCTCAACACTTAGGCATTTTTCTTCTCTTCAAAATCTCCTTCCTTCTCCAGTTGCCTTTTTAGTTAGTTTTCCCTACAAGAACAATACAAATTCTCAATAAAGCTTCTTGAACTTGTAGTTGAGGAAATTCTAGGACATTAACCTCTTTTTCAATCATTTAATCACACAAATTGATACTAATTCATGCTGAAAAACTTGAAAAACTAAGGGTTTATCAACATGCAATCAAGACTCATGCTTTAAGACAACATGATGTTACCTTTGTTTGTGATTCAAACACCAAGGAGATCAGTGTAAGGTTTGAAGGGTTCAAACCCTCTAACGTTGATCCACACCACCCACGTCAAGATGCAAGAACTCTTCTTGAAGAGCCACCAATTGATCACCACAAAAGCTTGCTAGGCGTCCAATATGTGAAGGAGGAGGCTAGGTTAAGGTGTTTAGAAGAATGAAATTTTTATCTTAAAAATTCACAAAAGTGGCGCATGGATTTGATGATCTATGGCTAGGTTATTTTTCAAAACCTCTTGAGAAAAACCCTAACAAAAGGATGACCAAAGGAGATGAGAGAACTATCAAAATTGGATCAGATTTTTCTCTAAAAATCTGACCATAAGTAGCGCCCAATAGAGAGGAAAAATGGAGTTGTTGCAAAATCAAATCTTGCCAACAACCTCCTGTCATATCCTCATGATATCAAGTCAATATCTTAACAAAAATCTGACTTAACAAACATCATATGGCAAGCCATATGGTGCGCCCAATTCAGCCCCAAAAACAGTCCAGATACGTTGTGTAGTTGCATTCAAATTTGAACCAACTAGCTCACTGATTCTCTCAACAAACCAAATCTGATTTGGAGCTTATTTGGTTGACAAGATGACACTCACAACAACCAAAGTGGCGCCTCAAATTCAGCCTTAGATGTGATCAAAGATCTCCTCTTGATACTAGGAATTTGTTCCAACAAGATCTTATCTTATCCTTTTGTTATGAAATAACTTTTCATAGCCAATTCAAATTCGAATTCAAACATTTAAATTCAAACGTTTAAACATTTAAATTCTAAATTCAAATTCTAAATTTAAATTCTAAATTCTAAATTCAAATTTCAAAATTCAAATTCAAAATTCAAAATTCAAAATTCAAATTTAAATATTTGATAATTAATTTAACTAATTAAATTAATTAGTAATGTCTTGGACCATCCAAGCCCATTACATGATCCATGCGCCCTTTTCCCTTTTATGTAGGCTTCCAAACTTCTTTTTGGGATAATAACCATTATTAGGCCCAATACCTTTAATGCTATATCATCATGACAATAAGGTGTTAGTGAGTGACCCATTAGGCCCAACATAGCCACTGACATAAATGGGCTTGAGCCCAACAAGCCCACAACCCATCTAATGACAACACAGAGCACTAGCAATGCTTTGTTTCCCCATAGCTAGTTAGGTTAATGACATAATAATCCTATTATACATATTTGGTTACCGCATGTATTTCCTTTCGTCTCGGTTACCTTCCCATTAAACCTAGGGCAAGGAAATGTATCAACCCTTGCGGTTCAGGGTAAGCTTTATTTGAAATAGGGAATCTTCGATTTACTGACTCTAAAGGCAGATCGTCTCATGATCTCTTTTACTATGCATAGATTCCCGAGTCCTGTAAATGTCATCCCGATTTCTCCGGTTTACAGATAACCTAATCCCTTACAGAGATTTGACGAATTCCTTCAGCTTATCACCCTAGGCTTGTGCTCTTTCAGAACATGCCCAAAAGTATACCTATGAGTCTCCATGTTTCAGGCAGACGAGGTATACAATCAAAACATGCCTTCTAGAACACAGTCTAGGTGACAACTTATGGCTTAAGGAAAGACATACCCAAATATTAAGTGACTGCTCTAATGATACTTTTGTAAGATTTCCTCATAGAGTCTCTTTGTGGGTCTGTTCAGTGCGAGCTATACCCTTATAGGTCCACCCACGACTTTAGCTAAGACATCTCCATATTTGTAGCTCATGAGGTCTTTACCTTGCATCCGAATACAAGTAGATAAGTCGTGCTAGTCTTACCCGAGATCACTAATCCTCATTCTCAGTGTCTCTAGACTAGGAACATAAAATTAGGAATAAACATCCAGTATCCTTGAATCCTCATGATCGTGATCTCATCACAGATACTCAAGAGATACCAATTTTATTCCAAGGGGTTCATCCAGTTAATCATATAAAATATTAACTATAATATTGAGACAAAATATGAAACAGGATAAAGAGTGCTTTTTATTTATTTGCGACAATGTAAAAGGTCCACATATGTCCTAATCGAATCAAAAGATTGTCTCTAGGACATCCATATACTAACAAGCTCCCACTTGGCCTAGAGCCAATATGACCTAAGTCGTATACCTAAAGCCTCATAATGACTATCATGTTTTCTCTGAGAAACAGCCTTTGACAGAGAATCGGCTAGGTTATTATCTGTGGGAACATAATCCATCTTTACATCTATCCTATCAATGATTACTCTAATCAGGTGATATTTGCGGAGCACGTGTTTAGATCTTTGATGAGACCTAGGTTCCTTTGACGGCGCAATGGCTCCAGTGTTGTCGCAAAGCAACTGTATGGGCTCATCCACGCTTGGAACCACCTTTAGTTCAGATATGAACTTCTTGATCCACACGGCCTCCTTAGCCGCTTCTGAAGCAGCTATGTATTCAGCTTCTGTCGTTAAATCTGCTGTAGTCTCCTGCTTAGAACTCTTCCAAGATACTGCCCCACCATTTAAGGTGAATACGAACCCTGATTGTGACTTGCAGTCATCTTTGTCACTTTGAAAGCTGGCATCAGTGAACCCTTTCACTGAAAGCTCATCAACCCTACCATAGACCCGAAACGCATCCTTAGTTCTTCTTAAGTACTTAAGGATGGTCTTGACTGCTGTCCAGTGACCCTCTCTAGGGTCAGACTGGTATCTGCTCGTAATGCTCAAAGCATATGAGACATCTGGTCTCGTACATATCATGGCATACATGATGGATCCAATAGCCGAAGCGTATGGAATTCCACTCATACGATCCTTCTCAGGCTGTGACTTAGGACACATAGCCTTGGAAAGATGTACCCCATGACTGACAGGAAGAAAATCCCTCTTCGACCCTTCCATGCTAAACCTCTTTAGCATCTTGTCAACATACGTGGATTGAGATAAACCCAACAGCCTCTTGGATCTATCTCTATAGATAGATCTTTATACAAAGTGATATCCAAGCAATGGCTTGATCAAACAACCCAAGAACACCAAATCTCCTCCCTTGGCCGCGGACTTGGGTGGGGTTTTTTTCTCTTAAATCAATTAGTTTCAAGCCTTAAAAATACCATGGTTGTGTTGAGGAGGTTGTTTACTTAAAGATTGATGTAGGACTTTGTTGATTTTGAGTGAGTATGGATGGTGTTTGGAGAGAAAGAAAATTTGAAGCAAAACTTGCTCACACACCCATGGAGCCATGGGTTGTAGGAGAGAGAGAGAGAGAGAGAGAGAGAAAGAGAGAAAGAGAGAGAGAGAGAGAGAGAGAGAGAGGGGAACGAGAAGCGTGAAAAGTGGTCTAGCTTGTGTGTCATGTAATACTTAAGTCGGGTGGGTCCCACCGCCACCTCACATGATTCAAACTAGTTCAAATCTCCCGCTTAATCCACTAAAAATCCATTAATTCCTAGACTATTTAGAAACTCCAATTTTTAACATTAACCATTGTCCTTTAATTGTCCTTGATCAGATGAATCTGGATTTTTTCGGTCGTTCGGAGAAATCATAGTTTTAAGTTGTTATGCGCGTTGTGGGTACGCCACCCCAAAAGCCCTAATTTCCATCAATTTTCACCAGAAGTCATATTTCCTAGTCCTATGTACCATTTATAACATTTCCAAATCTAGAGCTCAAAATTCATTCGGTACTCTTTTCAATGCAACTATATCGCGGTATTTTTACCCGGTAAAAATAATATTCATCTGTTATCAAAAAAATAATAATAATAATATTCATCAAATTTCCAGAAACTTGCCTAACCACTCAATTTTTCGTTCTGAGTCCATTTTCAGTGTTGGTTTTTCCATTTTATACCTTCTACTCAATTTTTCTTTCCTAGGGTTACGTGTTTGACGAATTATTGTTTTACCCTTTTTACGTATTTTGGTTCTAAATTCAGGATTTTCACTAATCCTACCCTATAATCCACATTTTACATATAATTATATGATTTATAAATACGAGATGTTATAATCATTACCAAACGTAACCCGAGAACCAGCAAAAACCAGAGGCCAAACCCGGGTAATGCCCTGCCACAGATTGGAAACACCGGGTTTTTTTAATAATGTTTGGGATTAGTTTGTTCTCCACCTTGTCCTTGCTTCTCAAGACTTTAGCCCAAAGCGCATTCTTGTTAGTAAGCATGCCATGGCCCATCTTCATAAGATAAGCCTTATTTGTTTGTCTTAGACTCCTAATCCCCAAGCCTCCTTCTCTTTTAGCTTTGCAGACTGTACTCCAAGGCAAAGCATGAACTTTCTTCGCTTCCTGGCTGGATCCCCACACAAAACCTCTCATTCTTTGCTCAAATGCATCACCAGTACCAAGGGGGATACGAGATGTTTACATAGCATATGTAGGGAGGGCATCAAGGATTGACTTTGTGAGCACTGCTCTCCCTACCATTGACAAACATTTTTCCTTCCAAGAACTGAGTTTATTGTTGGTCTTGTCCAAAATATGCCTGAAGGTATTCTTGTTAACTCTTTTGTGCATGATAGGCACTCTTGAATAGTTTCCAAGGTCAGTAGTGGGAGAAAATTTTAGAGTTTAACAAAGATCCCTTCTTTTGATGTGGTTAACTTTTTTAAGCATTAATGATCCAAGATTTTGGTGATTAGCTCAGCTTGAAGCTTTCGTGAAAAGAAGCAAATCATCAGCGTAGAACATATGAGAAATGAGAGGTCCTTTCTTTCCAAGCTTCACAGGGACCCTTTTTTTTTGCTCCACTGTAGTTGAGATATGGTTCCCAAGTCTCTCTATATAGAGAACAAAAAGGTAGGGTGATAGAGGATCACCTTGTCTGATCCCTCTAGTAGGTTTGAAATCTTTGGTTTGAGCTCCATCCCAGAGGAGATTCATGGAAGTAGAGGAAAAACAAGCCATGATTAGATTAACCATGGAATCAGGAAGGTCAGTCCCATTAAGAGTCTCTTCAAGGAAATCCCAACTTAATCTATCATACGCATTCTCTAAATCCACCTTAATCTCCATCCACCCTTTGTTTCCCTTCTTAGATTTCATGGAGTGAAAAATCTCCTGGATATGATGATGTTATCTGAAGCATGTCTTCCCTTAACAAAGCTGCATTGGTTAGGCATGATAAGCTCGCTCATGTGGTTCTTAAGTCTAGCAGCCACTATTTTTGTAACCACCTTGTAAATGACATTACAGAGACTAATGGATCCAAATATACTTATGACCTCAAGGTTGTCAACTTCGGGAATCAACCAAATCAAGGTTTGATTGATCTCCTCCACCTTCTTGGGCTCTTCAAAAATTTCTCAAATGAGGATGAAAGCAGAAACCCCTACTTTTCTCTATTGGGACTGGAAAAAAATAACATGAAGACCATCCACCCTAGGAGCTTTATAAGGCTGCATGCTAAAAATAGTATTTTTCACTTCATCAGCATCAGGAACAACTCCTATATTCCTCCAGGCCTGGTTATCTAAAACTAGGAAAAGACTCCTTATACAAAGAGTAGGATCATTTTGAAGCCCCTCAATGTACAACTTTTTATAAAAATTGACAGCAAGAGATTTCAGCTCCTCTCGGTCTTCCATCCACTCACCCTCATTATTCTTCAAAAGCTTCACTTTGTTTTTTCTAGTCTTAGCAATAATGGTTGAGTGAACTAACCATTACTCGCCCTCTAATTCTACCACCGAGACAAACTCACCTGAACCTAAACTTCGAGGTTTAAGTCCCCTAACCATTACTCAATAATTGCTGTACATATAGCTTAACTCTAAGCCACAAAGTACAATATACAAGAATTACGCTATCAGCTTCTCAAATCAAGCCAATTTGTACAAATAAAACTTTGAAGAAAAATTAGAAAATTGAGATCAAATTTATAGAACTACTTAAGTGCATGGACTATTTTTTTTTTAAAGCATTATGTTCTCTTTTTTCTAATCTCTATTTTCTTTTATTTATATCTTATCTCTATTTCTCTCTCTCTCTCTCTCTCTCTCTCTCTCTCTCTCTCTTCTCTATATTTTCCTTGTTAGCTATCTTATCTCTCTCTTTTTCTCTTTTATATCTTTTTTTATCTCTATTTTTTCTTATTTACATCTCTTATCTCTTATAGCTTTTAAATGTAGTATTATCTTTTCTCTTATTTTTGTTTTTTTCTTTATCTATTTTTTTCTCTTATCTATATTTTTTTCTCTCTTTTATCTTTTATCCCTTATCTATATTTTTTCTCTCACATCTTTTTATGAACTTTTTCACCATTTTGCCCTCCATCTATTAAATAATAACCATTTTGCCACTCCCCCAAAATATTACACTCATCTGTCCCTATTTAATCGATTAAACCACGGGCTTAATTGATTAAACAGTTAAAAAACACAGAAAACACTAAACACGTGATTTAATCGATTAAATAACGTCAGTGACCTTTTTTAAAAAATCCATTTGTGGGAGGGGGTTATAAACCACACCTTAATCGATTACAAACACCCAAAACCTCCTCCCTTCGGATTTTTGCCCAAAACTACGTTCAAAAATAAACATCAAAGTGTATACACTCTCATATTGGTATGTATTTTTCAATTTCCTAAAAAAAAATCAGTTTTTTTATGGATTCATGAACCCTAGATTGATTGAAAGTGGTTTGGTTCGATTGGCTCTCTTTTTTTGCATTAATTCTTTGGTTTGATGCATGTTTAGTTTAGGCTTTAATGAATGTACATGGTTTAGGGTCTAGGTTTCATAACTTTTGGGAATTTTTTCCTACGAATTTCAGTTCTCATTTTTTTTTTTTTTGATTATGTTTATTTTTTGTTTGTTGATTTTCTGATCATGTGTTATTGTAGGTTTCCTTCCCTTATCATGGCTTCCCGCAGACGATTTGGTAAGAACACTGATGGCGAAAGACGAAGGAAGCAATGCCAGGACCGTCCTTTTTCTTCAGGGCCACAAGAGACTAACACTGAGTTCGTGAACCTCCCGTTTGGCTATTTGTTTGAAGATGATCCTTCGGAGAATGCTGCATTTATGCGAGATTTTGTGAGCATATCCATTTGTCAGCCGAAATCACTTGATACAGAGTTCTTTACGGTAGAGGGATTTGACATAGTAACGGTGTTGGAAGGGGCACATCTGAGGGTGTTGGCTGAGATCATGTGTCCTTATTCAGAGGTTATATGAGGGCCTTCTACCATAACCTCGGCTACATATAGGGTGAGATGAGGTGCCGCGTCTATGGTGTGGACATAGTCATAACGACTCCGATATAGTTGGATTTATTAGGCTACGACTTTGATGGTCATCCCACAGTGGAGTATGATGCGGATAACAATGTAGCAATTCATGCATTTATGCAAGGTGATGCTGCGGAGGAAGCCATGAGGCCTGATATCAGACGTGGGCAGACTCTTCATTATACTACTAGGTTGCTTAGAGTTGATGCTCGTGGGAGGATGACAATCGTATTATGTGGACTATCTGTCATAGCGTACAGGTAAATTGGAGGCACTATATTTGTTGGATGATGGTCAAAGACAAGCATAAGGGTGCACTTTCATTTGCCTTTCTGGTCCAGAGGATATTGGATTATTTTGGTGTTCCCATGGACACTGGCCGGCCGAAGAGCCGAACAGGCTATAATGCCAAGTTTGGGAAGCGTCCATTGGAGAAGTGCAAGATCTCCAAGAATAGGCAGGGTGTGTGGTAGTTCTCAACGCAGGGTGAGATTGAGGTTACCCCATATGCAGACATAGTCGAGGTTGAGGTAGATGAGGATGATTATGCTGACATGGAGGAGATTGTTGAGCCTGAGGGTGTATTTTTCTTTCGTGATGTTATGAAAGGCATCAATGCCACACTTAAGAGGATAGGTAAGCTAGAGCTTAAACAGAAAAGGAAGTGGAAGAACCACATAGGAAAGGGGAATGAAAGGTTTCAGCACATTCAAGGACGATTTAAGGGCTTAAGGAAAGGCTTAGTCGTCTGGGGCTTGCACGAGGACGAGAGGCTGAGGAGGCAGCAAAGGAGGGGGCTCATGTGTCAGATGAGGAGGAGGAGAAGATCGAGTCACATGGGCAGAGTAGATTTAGGGATGTCTATCTGCATTTATTTTGTTCGTGTAATTTGCATTTATTTTGTGTATTTCCTTTATGTACTGATCCTTTGATGTAATAAAATGGATGTCTATTTGGTTTATGTTGTTGAAGTCATAACAAATGATTTTAACTAGTCCTAATATACGAGTCCATATGAAATGAATCAAGTTTATGTATTTTAAAACACTAAATAGTGTTTTGGTACATCAAAACCAACTTTAATGGCAATTTTCATACATTTGGGGAATCGTGTAAGCACGTATATACTTTGAAACCACAAATCCCTTCCCCAAGTCACATTTACTAAGTTCATGAGTATAGCAACTCATTGGATAAAAAAACTCGTGGAAACATAACCATATAGCTCACAACACTAAATCAATTAACCTATACTGGTTTAATCGATTAAACTAGTGTTGTGAGCCACATGGTTCTGTTTCCATGAGTTTTTTTTTGGTTCAATGAGTTTCTACACTCATGAACTTAGTAAATATAACTTCGGGAAGGGATTTGTGGTCTCAAAATACATATGTGCTTACACGATTCCCTAAATGTATGAAAATTGCCATTAAAGTTGGTTTTGACGTACCAAAATGCTATTTAGTGTTTTTAAATACCTAAACTTGATTCATTTCATATATACGCGTATATTAGGACTAGGTGCATTCATTTGTGGGCCTTGTTGATTGGTACAACAAAATTAAGTTGTATATATCACATTAACACATTGCAAAAGACATGAACAATTCAATACATGAACAATTCGAATCACAATACATGAACAAAAGTTGCATACATCACATTACAATACAAATCGCAATACATGAACAATTCATTACAAAACTCATTGCAAAAGAAAATTCAAGTCTGTGTATTCCTCATTGGACATGTACGTATGTTATGACCAACTTGCTTGCACTGCCTACATCTACTCTTACTGCTTGAGGGTTGAGACTCTACCCAATCCATCTCATTTTGTATCCTTGAAGACTTTGGTCTTCCCTGTGCGTGAACCAAATTTGCATTCAAGATAATGGTTGGGCCATTGCCTTGTGGAATCAATGACTCATTGCCCCTCGGATACTAGTGTGTAGCATAAACCTTAGCAATGTGTGGAATGGAGAATACAAGGTAAACATAATCATAGTGGTTCAACTTCTCTGCCTTACACACTGCTAAGATGTGGCTGTAAGGATACCTTCTAGCTGTGAACTTTCCACATTGACATTTGCAATTGATCAAGTCCACCCTCATTATGTCATCAACATCATGTGTAGATTGGTTATAGGTGTCATCAACCTCAAACAGTTGCAAATCCCTATCATAAACCCTCATGGAGACTCACTGTTTGATTGTTTTTTAGTATGGTATCATCAACCTTCTTTGAAATCCTCCTACCTTTTTCCATATTTTTCCGAATCTTTTCACGTCTCTTAACGAAATATTCAACAAGTCTACTGCAGGTATGTTTAACCAATGCCATTATAGGCAAATTACGTGCACCCTTGAGGACCTTATTCACACACTCGGTAGGTTAGTCGTCATGTGACCAAACCTGCATCCCTCCTCATCATAAGACCTATAACACCTCACATATTTGAAATCGGATATTAAAGGTTTAATTGTTGGTTAGAGAGTTTATTTAGTGAAAATCCTGAAATTTGGGTGAAAATACACACGAAGGGTAAAATTGTAATTTGGCAAATACGTAACCCTAACATGTGAAATGATAAAATTAGATTTGATTTGATGAAAATGGATTCAGAACGAAATTTGAAGTGGATAGACACTTTTTGAAAAAATTGATGAATAATGGTCGTTCCCATATTGGGAACGACATTCAGCAGGTTGTCCCGAAGTGGGAATAACGTTCGGTAAGTTGTTCCCATGGTGGGAATGATATTCAGTAAGTTGTTCCTAAATGGGGACGACGTTCCCATGGTGAGAACGATATTCGGTAAGTTATTCCAAAAGAGGGGGTGGTGTTCCCATGATGGGAACGACATTCCTAGGTTGGGAACGCCATATAGTTATTTTTGGGAGTAAAGTATAAATAATGAGATGTTTTGGTAAAAAAATGTAGTTTTGAGAAAGTTATCGGAAACCCAAAAATAAAATTGGGGGTAGTTATTAAATCACGTTGGTGAATGTTAAAATGATGATTAGAACATGAATTAATTGGATGATTTGGGAGTTAATTAAAGATTAGAGGTGTGATTGAGTGATTTTAAGTTAGGTGGCACTTGTGGGGCCCACCTCACTTAAGTGGGATATTAGGGAATATGTCCAATTATGAGAGTGCATCATCTTCCTCCCTTTCTCCTTCAAAAACCCGCAGCCCCTTGTTGGGTGCATATATGTTCTTTTAAGGACGTTCCATTTACTTAGTTCATCAAGAGAAAACGCATTCGTTCTCATGATATCAACCCAGTCGCGCAAGTGCACGCATCAAGTAATAAATGAGATTATTAATGTCCAGATTATCGTTCCCACGAGGATAAGACTCTAAATAATACCTTAAACTGTTTTACAAAGAATTATTAAGAAGAGAAAAGATAATATTTGAACTGTTTGGCCATTCGTTCCTTACTACCTTGAAAATATTCCCTCAAAGATAGTAAGTTTAGTTTGACTCCAAACAACTCCTCGCATCGTTATATACCAAATCCTTCTTGATGTGAGAAGGAACAAAAAAATTCATTGGAGTTTTGATTGTATGGTCATAAGAATTATGAAAGCGGATAACTACAAGATAACAATATTTAAGAGGCAACAAGATGGTTGGATAAAAACAGTTTTTAACACAAGGAACGGATCCACTGTTCCATTATTAAATAGCTATACTTTGTTATCAAAAAAAAAAAAAATAGCTATACTTTTAACTCAAGACTTAACCCTTCTGAATTTGTTCAGGTCTTTTCACTGCCAACTTTGATTTCTCAGCTCATGGACTTTAATGGCTCACAAGTTTCCATATTCCTATAGTTCCCTTGACTCCAATAGTTACTAAGTTCAGAACCTTCAGTGAACGAGGTGATTCCTTATTCCTAAGGCAACCAGTAATGTTACTTTTACAACACTACCTTCTTCCTCTGATTAAGTTGTCTGAAATCTCTTCTTTATGGAAGTTCCTCTCTCAGTTGAGTTCAATTTCCATTAATACACAAAGAATAAAGCCCACCTAAATCACAGAAATGTAAAAGATTCAGTGCAAAAGTTTTGAGTATAGTTCTTTAAGAATTTCACAGCTTTTTCGTTCAACAAATAACTTAGCTCATGGCTACAACTATAAATATATTTATTCCGAACTGAAGTCCTATAGACCCGAGATTCAGTTCACAGATAACGACTAGGAGAGAAGAGAAATAACAACATATATTAATAAGAAACAAGTTTAGGTTACAAGGAAATAAAATGGAGAAGTATGGTTGCTGCTCGTAAGGAGTCTCAAATGGAGGATATAGAATGGGGGAAGGGTTGTTGTCACTTAACTATTGTTAAAACTATACAACTGAAAAATAAAAACTGAAACTATCCTAAGTGATCTCTTCTTAAGGAATTTGATCCTTTCTTCATGTTGGAACATCCTATTTATAGGCCAGAAGAGTGATGGCAAAGCTTGTAATTCTTCTTTAGTTGTTTCTTGACTGCATGAGGAGGCGGTGTGAACAGTACTCTTTTGTGAAGCAAGTTGCTGGATGGGACAATTTATTGTTAAGATTTTCCTTTTCTTTTGAATTTCCCATGCTTGCTTTTCCTCTCACCCAATGGTAACTCTTTATTCTATGTTGTACACGTTTCTTCCTACTTGATTGATGTACCTCTTTCTACTTTTTGGAAGTTTCTTTTCAACGTTTCCTGCAAAGTGGTTAGAGAGGGTGAGTTAGTGGAGCAGGTGTATTAATGAGTCAATCTGTTCCCCTTTTCTTGTATTCTCAGCCAATTACATCACCATATGTTCCCTTCTGGTGCTTTTGTTCCTATGTTCTAGAAATGTGTTTTTGAGGCAAAAATTGGTTACCAGATGAAGGAATGGATGGAATTTTACCATTAAAATAGGCTTAGATGGGAACAAATTTTCTTCCCATCAAATACCCCAAAAATAAACTGTTGGTTATCCTCAAATAACTTAGAGATAGTGGCTAAACTTCTCAATTTCAAAGAAAAGCTCAACATTAGAATCTTAACCAATGAGAAACATAATTATATTCAAAAACAAATTATTATTCATAGGTGTCAGAGTAGAAAGAATTTGTTCCAAGGTAAGTGAAGGCTACTGATGGAGGGATTGTATTATGTTATTTGTTTGTGACTTGTTGGACAATTAATTGATGATCATGTGTGTATGATCATTGTAGATTGCCTCCCTCGGACTCTTGGACAAGTTAATTGACTCTTGGAGCTCTTTTGGAGTGCCTTTGGTCCTTGACCATTAGGATTGTGGCATTTCTTTGTTAAAGATAAAGTGTGAGGTAACTTGTGGTTGAAGCTACCTAGCTTGGGAGCTTCTAACAGATAATCCTTTGGTGTACTGGGGTTAATGCCCGTATATGCTCCACCATGCCCTGTGGGGTAGTGGTTGGAAGTTATTGGATGCAATAGTATATGTTATAACATGATCATGCATGTGTATATTGATATGTATATGTGAGTTTAGACCGTATCTCTAACCAGTAGATAGTTATCTTATGTCGTAGGGGACTTCCATTGGAGAGGCCTCCGTAGGGAGTTCCAGTTGGCCTGGGGCTATAGAGTTGTGATCCGTTGAGGAGCACTCTAGGAATGTCTCAGGAGTTATAGTTGTGGGTGCCTTGAATGATATTCCGGCGACACATTCTTAGATGAGAGCCCGATTGATATGTCGTATATGTATGCCGTAGGCCATTGGGTCGTATGATATGTGTATAGTTTCAATATTGTCATTTTACATCGGAGTGAGCCATTGGGCAGAGTGATCCTCCAAAACCTTTGGATTACTAAGATATATTCGTATAACTCACTCCGGGTTATAGGGCTATGTTTCATGTGGTTGTAGCGGTGCTGGAGTCTTGGGCAAGAGGCCCACAGGTTGAGGATGTGGAAAGCATATGTTGGAGTTCATGAGTTTATATGTCATTTTACATTTTGGGATGTATTTGATAGACTAGACTTAGAGCATGAACATATTATATTGCATGAGTGACTTGTACCATGCTTTTGTTGTTCATGTTGTATTTTGGCTAAGTTTAGTGATTATGTCATTTTTTATTTGTAGTATTTGATTAGTAGTTATATTTGGTATTTGGATAAATGTAATTAAAGAAGGGAAAAACTATTCTTATGCTACATGTGATAAATTTCTCGCATACACACCCTTCGATAACTGTGCCACCTTTTTGTTTTCTTTTCTTTTTATTTTTCAGGTGGTGGAGCCCATAAATTTATCTCTATGACATGAGATAACTTATCTCCTTTAACATGAGATTAATAAAACCCATTAAAGAATTATGGATTTTGTGTAAATTAATAAAGCATGTATGTGATGGAAGGGCAATAGACATATTCGAGGTTATGATATTATTCAAATATGTCAAATGCATGAAATTGAATTATGTGATTGAAATGAATACTAAGTTGTAAATTGATTAAGCAATGGATCATGAATCAAATGAGAAATGATGTAAATATATTGTGGGTTGTAAGAGCACCAAGGTTTTATTTATCCTTGTGTGCCTCCCTTGTCAATTAGGTACAATTTGATGATTTAGAACACACTTTGATAAAGTGGGATTAGTTAATAAAATAAAGGAGATACCGTCGAATTTTCTAAGAAATGATCAATTTTTAGGCCAATTTTGGGAGACCATATCTCCTTCCACAGATGTCCAAATAGAACGTGCCATGCACCATTTTAAATAATAAGAAGTCAGCTATGTTATCCCAAAATTTGGTGTCATTTAAATTTGTGTAGCGTCCTGTAGGTCCAAAAGAGTAAGGACTGCCCAGACCTGTCACCTGCAGGGGCAGCTTCGGGTTCCAAGTTCCAAAAATCATATCTCCCTCAATTCTTACTCAAATTAAGATTATGATATTCTAAATTGAAGATAAAGGTATACTGTATAAAAATTTGAGAGTATTTGGTTGAGTAAAACTCTGGGAATCGTAGAAATGATGAGGGATGTTTTGTTCCCTGTTTGTAGTTGGTTGGTAGCTTTGCTTGTCCAACTTCAAACGGTTATAACCGAAGCTAGAGAACTTCAAATGAGGCGTGTGATGCCTTGTTGAAAAGGTAAATGAGTCTAGTTTAACGTAAAGATGAAAAATTAATGACAAGTGTGTCACATCCAATGTTGAGAAAACAGAAGCGTGTTCAGTGTTAGAGAAATTGAAAATGTGAGTTTTATGCTAAGTTGGTTTATGGGAACCTCTTAGCAACTTAAAATAAGTATTGTATGATAGTTAAGCAAGTATAATATTATTTCCGCGTTTAGTTTTTAGTTGCGATCACAGCTTGTATCATTACTTATTATGGTTATTTTAAATTGCATAAATAATGAAAAGGAAAAAGTTTACTCGTATTTTTAAATAAACTGTTGTGATTGTATTTGCGCTTAATATCATAATCAAGGTTAACAATAGTGGTGTACAATGGGCTGTTACAAGACCTGCATCATTGCTCTTTCGAGATCCGATCTATCTATGAAGCAACTTGAGTCATTGTCGATAAATTCCTAAAATCTCATGTCAAAATGAATCTTTCAACTCATGTACCCTGTAAAACAAAGAGTTTTAATGCATTAAAATATTTACAATACATATACTCTTGATCTACAACAAGTACATATTAATGAAATTATAATACCTAGTTTCATCAACATTTTCTTCAATTCCACATCCCTAAAATTAGTATTAAAGTTGCTTCCAATATAACGTAGACAAAACACGTGATAGGAAAACGGAGGTTATTAGAAAATAATATAAACCATTAAAAAAGGCCCTATCCCAACACCTTAAGGTTTAGGGTTGAAATGGTTCTTTACATGGTATCAGAGCTTCAGTAAGGTCACAAGTTCGATCTTCACTGTCCCCCACTTGTGGAATTAAATAAGCATAAAGTAAACCAAAAATTAGGCCTATGCAATAATCCACGCTTCAAGTCCAAAGGGCTCTTATGTGAGGGAGTGTGTTAGAAAATAATATAAATCATTAAAAAGGCCTTCATCCAACACCTTAAGGTTTTGGGTTGAAATGGTTCTTTACAGAGGTTGCCAACCGGCATGATCTTTGATCGCCCTTATGATGCTATGGTGACAATCAGATATTAGACAAATACCTTGCCAGTGTATCACATGAAAACGTATAAGGCTAAGAAACCACGACTAATCTTCTAACTTCTCACCTGTAGGAACAACAGCAAAGGCAATAGACAGAATGTATCCATCTTCATCTTGTGATGCCACAATCAAAAGAGTTCCTTTATATTTCCCATACAAATAAGTGCCATCAATTTGGACTATGGGCTTATAGTATTTGAAAGCCTCAATGCACTGGTGAAATCTCCAAAAACCTTTATGAAAGACAGCCTTGTCGATATAAACTCGACGTTCGTCAAAATATTGATTCGTATAAAGCTTGAACACTGAACCCACATTACACTGCATCATGTATGTCAGCCAATTGGGCAAAAATGCATATGATTTATCCATTCACCAAATAACTTCACAACGCCCTTCATTTTTGCCTTCCAATCCTTCTAAGTTATATTGTACCCATATAGACGTTGTATCCTCTCTTGTATCAACACTGGTTTTAAAGCTAGATCATTCCTTAACATACTTATAATAAACAACGCAAGTTCTCAATATTTTCAATAAATATTTTTTGATAAATAAATAACATAAACTAATAATATGTAACTTGCATGTACTACAAAATATACTTATAATGGTTGCACATATAACCTCTAAATCCAGCTATCTATGATCTCGGGTAAGACCTTAGTTTAGTCAGGTGTGATCTTTACCTCACTTACTAACCACCTAAGTATTTCCATTCTTCGACAACATTTCCCTCATATACCAGGGACAACCGACAGCATGGTTTCGACTCTTCATCATAAATCTATGTTCATCGCTTTTTGCTACTATGGTTGTACGATGAGCCTTCATACAATGTACTTTCATGGCATGTTGTATTTCAGATTTGGAACGAAACTCTTGATACACATATAATGGATCCCCTAATTGCCAACCACTGTGCAAGTCATCGTCAGCATACAACATCTCCATCTCGTCATTAGGGTGCACCCAATTAATGAAGGAGTAATATGGGCTTTCGTTCCAAAATGAATCAATCTCAGGCCTTATGTCTAAATCATTACATTGTTGTCAATACCAATAACAACACATAAATGAAATATTAAATAAAAACTTTAATTTACTATCTTACCACTGCTAACTGGGTCAACATGAAATGGTGTCATAACTTGGGAACTCATGTTTACTGGGTTCGTGTCAGCGTCAAAATCACCCTCTATGTCAGTATCTGAGGTCTCACCTAGTGAATAACACTCTCAGGTTCTCCGTCGTCATCACTCTCCATATCCTCTTCCTCCTCTCCATCCATCAATATTATCTGACTTAACCCTTATGCAGGTGCGGATAAACCGATGACACTGTCTTCTTGACCAAAATATTATGGACTTCTTAGTGCAGATGAAGATTGACCACAATCAACTTCAACATATATCTGTAAAGAACCAATTCAACCCAAAAACTTAAGCTATTGGGTGATGCCTTTTTAATGGTTTATATTATTCTCTAATACGCCCCCTCACACGAGAGCCCACTGGGTTTAAAGGGTGGACAATAAACAGACTCACTGCACAGGCTCACCTACATGTGCTAAGAAAATTCCACAAGAAAAAGTGGATGGCAGTGAGGATCGAATTTGGGACACGAGGCTCTAATACCATGTAAAGAACCAATTCAACTCAAAAGCTTAAGCTATTGGGTGAGAGCTTTTTAATAGTTTATACTATTCTCTAACAATATCTCAATAAAATTTTGAAATTTCTGATCTTCAATTGACACATTTCACATCTTCATCATCACAAATATCATTACTAATGCAGTACATAGCATCTTTACCAACTGTACTCTCTACCTTGGCTATCATCCGATGAATGCATTGGCTGCCTTGTAGCCCAATTTTTGGTGAATTCTCCCTTAAGCTCGTTGTATGTAGTGCCCTATTTGATTTTCATCATTTTCATTTTTCCTTCAAATTGAACGCCATTGGGACTTTCAAAATGCTTCCCATCGTGGTAGATCACTGTAACAGACGTGTTTGAACTTGAGATCATCTTGCACACGAAATTAGGACTAAGGTTCAAATTTTTTAGGTTTGGGTTCGGATTTTCCCAACAAAAAAAGAATATGTAAGTGCAACGACAATGATTTCACAAGATTAAGTCTTTAGAGATGGTAGGATGAAATAGCCTCTTGATGAGTTGGATTAGAGATGAGAAACGAGAGAGATTTTGGTGTAAAAATCGGGTATAAGTGAAATGAGACCAAAACATGTAGATATAGGATTTCTGATGTTATTTAATCGATTAAGCACTATGGCTTAATCAATTAAATCGCGGGTTTAATATTTTATGTGTTTTTTAACTATTTAATCGATTAAGCCCGTGGTTTAATCGATTAATGCAAGGGTATATGAGTGGAATGTTTTGGGAAGTGACAAAATAGCTATTATTTAATTGATGGAGGGCAAAAGAGCCAAAAAAAGTCTTTCTTTATATCTATTTTTTCTCTTATTTATTATCTCTTATCTCTTCTTTCAAAGTACACCGTTAAAAATATTATATGACTTATTTATTATTATCAAAACCACATATCGGTCATGCAACAAGTTGTTTAATTTTAGAAATCATGATTGCACTTCTTTAACGAAGGAATCCGCTCCAAATTGAACTATACCTAGGAATATTTCAAAAAAAAAAAAAAGACAATACATTATTTTTACTATAGAGTGAAGTTTTTCGTCATCAACAACGCAATGTTCATCTGAAGGAGCGGACGAAAGCGGCCCATATTATATTATGGGCTTCAAAATTCAAATCCATTCAAAAGGTAAAAAGAAGATAGTTTGGCTAGTATCCAAAATAGGATTGTCGCAGTGTGTCAAATTGATTCAACAGAGATGCGTATGGGTTTGGGGTTAGTCCCCTTTATTGTACCAAAAAAAAAAAGAGAGATGCGTATGGGTTTGGTCAATCATGCATTGTGTTGAGTTTTATATCAATCCATTGCCTTTTTAGTTCCAAAAAGAATAAAGAGATGCGTCATCTACGTTGTTTGCAATTTTTTCTCCAAGAATCTCACAAATTTCTTCTTTTACTACTACTTTTATATCAATCCATTGCCTTTTTAGTTCCTATTTTTGAAAACGGTAAAGATTATATTTACAAATTTTTTGTTTACAAACTTTTATAAATTACACTATGTCTGACGAGTCATATACTCTTGATTGATTGAAGTATAACTGGTCATACTTAGTATAGTGGTCATACTTAGTATAATTTATAAGTTTGTAAGAAAAAAGTTTGTAAATATAACCTTCTCCGAGGATCGAACTCGTGATCTTAAGGTCACTGAAACTCTGATATCATGATAAAAATCACTCCAACCCAAAATTTTAATATCCAAATATTATTTTTGTTTTATCCATAATATTCGTCCAGGCCCAAGAAAGCCAAGATTGGGCTCGTTGGAAAGAGCACCGAATTAAGTGATTGAGAAGTCATTTTCAGGAATTTGAACCGCGCTGAATTGAACAGTATTGGTAGCTTACTCGCCAAGCTTTGTAGCAGTGAAGAGAAGGCACTAGAATTAGTTAAAACTTGTATATACAAAAAATGCCTATATTCTTTATTCCTCTATTTGGATCGTTATTGAATATGAATTTTGTTATCCTCATTTCATATTCAGCTTTCTCATTTCAAAAGCTGATTCCATTTTACCCTCAAATGCCATATTCCATGTTGATTGTGTTATCTTTTTATGGATGATATTCCAATTAAGCAGATTTTTTCTGCTTTTTTCTTTCTATAAATACTAATACCTCTAAGGTTCTTCCCTTCCCTACTCAACCTGGTGCGTTTCTCTTCTTCTATTTAACCTTTTTATCTTTATTATTCGAAACCCAATAATCCTTTTTTTTTATTTTTATTGTTGATGCAGGTTACTGTATTGGTTCAGTGTTCATAATATTTGAGTTAATATGGGCTTTAAGAGCAGTGTATGCAACAAATGCTGTTCATTTTTATCTCTGTATCTCAATCTGTTTTATTTTTAAGTTTCCTTTCCTTATGTTTTGGTTCTTGGTTTATGAGCAGGAACGTGATCAAACCAATCAACAAAATCATAGCGGTATGTATTTGATTCCTAACGAACCTGATTACCATTACTGAGAATTTCAGTGGTTGTGTGAAAATGGACTTTAGATATAACTTTATTTTAGAATTTTCAGTGCATGAATATTTAATACCTTATTCAAAACCATGAGTAGCTGCTCTGTTGCTCTGTAAAACATATTTAGTTTCATGGGATAACATTAAGATTAACTGTTCTAACTTCTAATTGAGATGATATCTCAATTACTCAATAGTGGGTCTTTTGATGTTCTTATGAATCCTTCTTGACTCAAATGACCAGGTGCAGTTTTGCGAGATGGAAAAGAAATACTTATTCAGGTAAGTTTTAATTACTCTAGTTTCCGCTTATCTGCTTAGTTGCCTAGTCATAGTAGAAGAGTTTTCAACACAAGGTTGTGTACGTTGGGTATGACTCATACTTTGCATGTATGTTGGATTTGGGCCCATGAATAGCTGTTGTTAGGGTTTTCTAATCCTATTTATATTTTCCTTGTAAACCGAATGACTTGTAACGAGTGGTGGTGAGGTGAATATAGTACAGACAAGCTGGACGTAGCCTATATTGAGTGAACCAGGATAAATCACTGTGTCAATCTCTTTTCTCTTTTCTGTTTTTGTCGATTTCGTGTTATTGTCGATTTCCAACAGTGTAACAGTGAGCATAAGGGCAAACCAGGTGCACAAAACTTGCGAAAGTAGGGATGGCGGTCGATTTGTATAGTCTTATTTGTACATTTTTGCAAAGAAATAGTTTTCTAGACTTGAATTTGTGACCTTCCGATCACAAAAAAAATTTATTGAATTAGTGATCATATTATTATTATTTGCACTAATTGGAAAAACCAAATCACCCTGAATTTCACTGGTTCTTTTTATTGAAGTATTTACTATCCGTGCTCCAATGATGCTATTTAACAGCAAAGATGTGATGATCTTTGAAAACTAATAGGAAAAGTTATTTGATTCTATGCGTATCATATCACATCTCAATTTTTAAGTTTCTAAGACTGTCAAGAACTTTATCCGTAGTAGAATTGACATTAAAAAAAAAATTGCTTTGCAGGCATTTAATTGGGAGTCTAACAAATACAATTGGTGGACAAATTTAGAAAGTAAAGTTCCTGACATAGCTAAAGCTGGATTTACTTCAGCATGGTTGCCACCACCAACTCAATCCTTCTCACCTGAAGGTCGTAGCCTTTGAAGAATTAAGCATAGAAAAAATTATATGGTCTTAAAGTGATGCTTTATCTTTTTCTTCAACCCCAATGAAGACAATGTGTATTTACCCCCTTTTGCAGGTTACACTCCACAGAACCTTTACTCCATTAATAGTAAATATGGTTCTGAGCATCAGTTAAAAGCTTTGCTTCAAAAGATGAAGCAATACAAAGTCAGAGCAATGGCTGATATAGTTATCAATCATCGTGCTGGCACCACCCAAGGACGTGGAGGGATGTATAATCGTTTTGATGGAATTCCATTATCTTGGGATGAACATGCTGTGACATCATGTACTGGTGGATTGGTAACATATTTTGTCACATCCCAATATATATTTTCATTGATTTTAACCTGCATCCTACATAAAAGTTCCACCTAATGTATCAATGTGTTGCTTATTTCAGGGTCATAGAAGCACAGGGGCCATTTTCCATGGGTTTCCCAATATTGACCATTCTCAAGATTTTGTGAGAAAGGATATCATAGGATGGCTCCGGTGGCTACGCCACAACGTAGGCTTTCAGGATTTTCGTTTTGATTTTGCAAAAGGGTAAGACATGTTATGCCTTTTGAATACTGGGTTTTAACTTTGTTTTCTTTCATTATGTACTCATGATTTATAGTGTTTTTTTTTATCTTTCAATTCTTTCATTCATAGGTTTTCCCCAAAATACGTGAAAGAATATATTGAAGGAGCAAAGCCATTGTTCTCTGTTGGGGAGTACTGGGATTCTTGCAACTACAATGGTTCTGCTTTGGACTATAACCAAGGTACAGTTCTTAAATATATATTTTTATTCGTCAAATATATTATTAGTTAAAAATCTGAATTTGCTGAAACCTGAATTTGTTGATCATTGGGATATAGGATTTTGTGAGTGAACAAAAAAGCTCTAAAATTTCTGTTCTTATCCCTTTAAAAAAGTTAAAAAAAAAAATTATTAACATGACAAATTATTGCTGCATGTAAACAGAATGTGGAACGTCAAGCTGAAATAAAGTTTTCTCCTGTAGTGAGGAATTCATGGCATGACTAACTAATTAACGAGACATCTTCTGTTTTTGTGTTGGGAAGAATACCTAATTGAACTAGAAATTCAAGTTTAAAAACCGTTTATCTAAATACTAAATTTAAAAATTACAAATAGTAGAAAACAGTTTAGAAGCAGTTACTTATTTTCCACTTTGTGCAGATAGCCATAGGCAGCGAATAATCAATTGGATTGATGGCACTGGACAGCTTTCAGCTGCATTTGACTTCACAACAAAGGGGATTCTTCAGGTACCCAGCATTTTGTACTTAGTATGTTATGTGAACCTTTGAAAAAATGAACATGGTAGTTAGATCTTCCCATGCATAGAGGATTTCGTCGTTTTTCTTTATTTTACCTTTACCATTCAGTGAGTTATTTCTACTTATTATCAAGTCTACAAAATCTGATACTCTCAGGTGTATTGGCTATTAGATTCATTTAGAATTACATTTCTCACCGCAACCACTTTTCTCATGTATGCTGATGCACTTCTTTGTAGGAAGCTGTCAAGGGAGATTTTTGGCGTCTGCGTGACCCTCAAGGGAAGCCACCAGGTGTGATGGGATGGTGGCCTTCAAGATCAGTCACATTTGTAGATAATCATGATACAGGCTCAACTCAGGTACTGAGTTTACGATTTGCTTGTGTTGAGATATATAAAATCATTAATATAGCCTCACCCAATAGCTTAAGCTTTTGGGTTGAATTGGTTCTTTACATGGTATCAGAGCCTCGTGTCCCGGGTTCGATCCTCGTCGCCCCCCACTTTTTTTCAAGTGGAATTTCTTTGTTCGCACAGGTAGGTGGGCCTGTGCATTGTCCACCCTTCAAGCCCAGTGGGCTATCGTGTGAGGAGGCGTGTTGAGATATATAAAACCATTAATATAGCCTCACCCAATAGCTTAAGTTTTTGGGTTGAATTGGTTCTTTACAATAATACACTTAGATGAGATGCTCTTTTTTTTAGTACTAAATCTTAAATAGCTTAAGCTTTTGGGTTGAATTGGTTCTTTACAATAATACACTTAGATGAGATGCTCTTTTTTTTAGTACTAAATCTTAAATTTATGCTCTTGTTTAACTCTCTATGCAGGCTCATTGGCCATTCCCCTCAGACCATATTATGGAGGTACTTCTTTTTTTAGCATTAGTGACTATTTAAAATAATGCTTTTCAGTCCAGATGTTATTACTTGCATACGGTACCATGTGCATAAATATTTTTGGTTGCTCGACGGGCATAATTTTAAATTTGATGATCCTACCATCCTAGATTAATATTTATCCATCATGTTATTAGTCTGGTAATCTATTTCTCTGTATCCTTTCTTTGCCTGTTTTCTATACACCTAACTATTGTTTCCTCCTGTCAACTTTTTATTCCGTCAGATAGAGAGTAAAAGACAAAGTAGAAAAACTAGTAAAATTTCAACCATGTCCTCCACTGTCAAAGAATATCTAATGCATACAATTCTGCCAATTATTCAAAACTCCATATCATATAGAAAAAACAATTTTAAACTCGTTGATAGAAAATGTTTTCTATCAACAAGTTTAAAATTGTTTTTGCAGCTAAATAATCGCGTAGCAGCAAGAAATCAAGTCTATTCATTTTAAGTTATTTGAAAATAATGGTGGAACACACACCTTATTGTTTCTTCCATGTTGTACTGCCATGATACTAATAGAATTATCAAGTTTTTTTAAAAAAGAAATTACCACCTTTTTGTAATTTTTAGAGTTTCTGGGACTCCAAGAGGATGTGAAAAGGCCATTTTGCTGTCTTCCGTCCTAGACTTCCTTGATCTAGTTGTTGTGACAAACGAGCTAGTTACTAGCAAAACATTGACCACAAAAAACAAAAAACAAAAAAAAATGCCTGCACCTACCTCTCCCAAAATATTTTACACTTTTTATTAAATGGAGTTTACTGAGGTTTATCAAATGTTTTATCTACTAAGACTTTTGGGTTGATGCAGGGGTATGCGTACATATTGACTCATCCCGGGATGCCTACAGTTTTCTATGACCACTTTTTTGACTGGGGCGGCTCAATTCGTGAGCAGATTGTGAAGTTGGTACGTAACAGAACTAGTACACTACTGATGCAATTTCGTTTAGACAAAGAGACACTTATTAAATAACTATCAAAACTAAAAGCTCAAGCTTTTAACTAAGGCCTCGCCATTTGTTTTATATTAGACTTCTCTAACA
Organism: Gastrolobium bilobum; assembly: GCF_033153095.1. Lineage (NCBI taxonomy): Eukaryota > Viridiplantae > Streptophyta > Magnoliopsida > Fabales > Fabaceae > Gastrolobium > Gastrolobium bilobum. The sequence continues at coordinate 144,808 of NW_026896584.1, forward strand.
ACACTTAGTAACCAATTTACATTTAACTGCAGATTGATATTCGAAAGCGTCAAGGTATTCTGAGTAGATCACCCATCAGGATTCTGGAGGCCAAGCAAAACCTTTACTCTGCCATCATTGGGGAGAAACTGTGCATGAAGATTGGAAATGGTTCATGGTGCCCATCTGGGAGGGAATGGACACTATCAACTTGTGGCCACAATTATGCTGTATGGCACAAGTAGTGCCCCTTTAGGTTGACCCTACCTCTGTAGCGGGTGTACACGGAAATGGAATGGGAATTCTGTGCCTTCTTAATTACATACTTATGATTGTAATGCATGGTAAAACTGAAGTTCTTAAGTCACTTCGTTAGTAACTTATGTATTGTAAGTTATATAGCCCACTTAAGTAGCTGCGCCTTGTATCTGTCTTATGTAACAATAGCAGCTTTGTGTCTGCAACATATAACAATAAACTGCTCTTTAATAATAATAAGTTGCTCATTATCTAATATATATCAGTAGCGAAGCATATCAGGAAGGTGATATGGATTGTAATGTTCCATTTTCTCACTCGTGTCCCAAGTAGAACTGTAGAAGGGCTTTGCTTTAGGTTTAAAAATCTTAGGGAATGACTTAACTAGATGGATATTGATCAAACTAGACCATGTGAAACGATAAGGAGATACAGAATTAAGATTATGTAATGGCGAAACTAAGGCGTGTTGGCACCCAACAATCACAAATAAAAAGGAGAGAAGGATAGAAAAGTGGAGATACAAATTTATTTTATAAGTTCACCCAATATAAATTATGTCCATTAATATATATTATACTCTTCATTCGTTGCAAAGCATTCAGTTTCAAGGCCAATATTTATTTGAACGTAAAGGATAAGTCATATCGATGAAATAATCCGTTAACTTCTGCGATGAGGAAATGCACCTTTTTTTTTATGGAAAATGCTACGGAACTTCTTTAGTTTGCAAGAATAGAGCTGGATCATGCGGCATAAGTGGAGAACGTCTTACACAAGGTTGATTTATTGAAACATTAATAGGCGAGGAATAGATAGATGCATTTTTTTTTTTTTTTATATTTTGAGAAGGGAAAATGCTAATTAATAATAATAACAAATTGCATGTATAAATCGAAACCAAGTACTGAATGGTAATAATAAGTATCATTTGCTATCACATATACTAGAGGTTTTTGCTGGTAACAGTTTTGATCTGTTTCTTTTTTCTAATCTAGCTTTACATGATTTCACAAAGAGAGAGAGAGAGAGAGAGAGTCACATGGCATTGGAGCTGGAAAGTGGAAACAGACTCACCCACATCAACATCAAGTACATTGTCGTAGACTTCATCATTTATTTTTTGAAACTCAGGTCTTCAAAGTTCAAAACCAGTACTTCTTCGCCACTTATGGTTGTGGCCAAATGGTAATAATAAGTATCACTTGCTTTCATATATATGTAGAGGTCTGATATTATTGGATCTATGATTTATGATTTATTGTAATTTTCTTTGTTTTAATAATTTGATTTGGGCTCATACATAAATAACTTTTTTTAAATTCTATTTGTATTCTCTTATAAAACAAGTGACTTATAACAAATGATGATGAGATAAATACAATACAAACAAATTAGACATAACTTATATTGAATAAACCAAAATAAATTGTCGCATCAAATCTCTCTTTCTTTTCATTTTATTATTTGGATTTTATAAGAGTTATGTCGTAGGAAGAGTGATTCTGTAATGTTATAGAGATTCGTTTTACGTGTCATAGTTTTTTTTTTTTTTTGCTTTAAAAAAGTGTGGGCCCCACAAAATATTGTATGTGTAGAAAAGTTTTTCTGGTCATGTTAAAGGACAAACTAAAACCCCTTATTGTTTTCGATTTGTGTATTGATTTACAACGTCGTGCCGTTATCCTTTGTGAAAAAAGTATGTATCATTTTTGTTAGAATATTAGATATGATATGATTAGATTTGATTAGATATGATTGGATTCTGTCTTATCCGTAAATAGTCTGACTGTATTCTGACTATATTAGGATTAGGTTTGGATTAGATTTGGGCCTTACACTTAAGCTCATTAGGGTCTCTATATATTGTAACTCCTTGTCACAGATCAATACACAACGTATTCTTTTACATTTAACTTGGTATCAGAGCTCTTTCGTTCTAGGAACCCTCGCTTCCGCTCAGAAACCTTGTTTTTTTTTTTTGCTTTAAAAACCTAAGCCCACTGCTTAGGAGTCCTCTTTCTTGCCGTGCGTCCTTCCGGCAAGCCTTCTAGGGCTGTAAACAGCCTCTGAGTGATTTTTCCAAACGCGTCAGCACCTCCGACGACCACCGGAACCACCGCCCGCCGTCAGAATCACTGTTCAGGCAACCGGAGACTTTTTCCGGCGACTTTTCCGACCAAACTTCACGCGATCAGGACCCTTTCTTCCCGGCGACCAGGTCTGTGGTGGTCCGGTCAGCAACGCATCTCCCACGCGCCGTCACGCGCCACCTGTCTTCACTGCGCGTGGGCTTCACGCGCCACCTTCTGCCGGCGCGTGAGCACTATTCCAGCGGCTTTTTCCGGCCGGTCTTGGACAGAGAAGCTCGCATTCTCCTCCCCTTTCTGGATCTGTGATTGTTTCTCTGTGGGTCTGACCTTAGACACGTGGTTCTTCTTGATTGGATATCGTTTGCCTTTGTTTACGGCTTTTATATTTTATCTTTAAATAGCAGCAGCATCTCCTGATCTCTCGGAGGTTAACTCTCCTTCTATTGTTGCAAATATAGCTCAGTCAGACAAAGCATCATTTGGTTCAGGTTCGGACTGTGCTGCACTCCAAACCCCTCTCAGGAAGGCTTCTCCTCAGTCTCAGCCTTATACTGGTAATCCCGTTGCTTGTGTTTCTCATTCTACATCACTTGGCACTTGGATATTTGACTCCGGTGCTACCGATCATCTCTGTGGTAATAAGGAACTCTTTACATTTCTTACTTATTCTGATCATTTACCGTCTTTTACCCTTGCGGATGGAACCAAAGCCCCAGTTTGTGGGATTGGACAAGCTCGTCCGACCTCTACCTTGGCCCTGACATCTGTCTATTACATTCCTGGCATCCCTTATAACTTAATTTCTATTAGTAAGTTGATCCACTCCCTCACTTGCACCATTACTTTCTCTAACCATTCTGTTTCTGTGCAGGATCCGGGTACGGGGAAAATGATTGGAGTGGGTCGTGAGTCACGGGGGCTTTATTATCTGGATGTGCCTCGTCCTTCAGTAGCATGCTCTCTCACAGAATCTCCACAACTTATCCACACTCGCCTTGGTCATCCAAGTCTTTCAAAGTTGCAGAAAATGGTTCCTCTTTTGTCCGGTCTTCAGTCTTTAGATTGTGTGTCATGTCAACAAGGGAAGCATACACGCTCCTCTTTTGCCAGTCGAGTCAATAAACGAGCTGATGCCCCTTTCTCTCTTGTTCATTCAGATATCTGGGGTCCAAGTCGTACCTTGTCTGTCTTAGGTTTTCGGTATTTCGTTACCTTTATTGATGATTTTTCCCGTTGCACTTGGACCTATTTAATGAAAAATCGTTCTGAGTTATTTTCCATTTATAAAAAGTTTTCTACTGAGATCCATACTCAATTTGGTGTTTCTATTCGTATTCTACGTAGTGATAATGCTAAGGAATATGTTTCTATTGATTTTTCTAATTTCTTGGCCACACAAGGTACTTTACATCAAACTACTTGTCCTCACACTCCACAACAAAATGGGGTGGCTGAACGTAAAAACAGACATCTCATTGAAACTGCCCGTACCCTTCTTATTCATATGCAGGTTCCTCTTCACTTCTGGGCAGATGCTGTACTCATCTCTTGTTTTCTCATCAATCGCATGCCTTCATCTGTGCTCCACAATGACATTCCTCATAATCTATTGCTTCCAGATGTTCCTCTTTATCCTCTAACTCCACATATCTTTGGTTGTACTTGTTTTGTTCATGATCTCACTCCTGGTAAGGATAAGTTAACATCCAAAGCCTTTCAGTGTATCTTTCTTGGTTATTCTCGTCTTCAAAAGGGTTATCGTTGTTATTCTCCCGACCTTAAGCGTTACTTAGTTTCCGCTGATGTCACTTTTCTTGATCAACAACCCTTTAATTCTATCCCATCTCAGATGTCACAGGTTGATCATGTACTTCCTGTCCCTTTTCTTGACTTGTCTTTGCCAGCTGCAGGTGCTTCTATTCCAGATGAGCAACCTATTGCTTCTATACCTGAGGACCGTCCACCTTCTCACCTATCAGCGTCGCAAAACTGTGCCTCATGTCGACTCGACTCTTGCTGACTCATCGCCCACTGCTGTTGCTTCTTCCCCTCCGGATCCTTCATCAGAGACTCTTCCCATTGCTCAAAGAAAAGGTACACGTACTACTCGTAACCCTTATCCTCTTTATACCTTTTTGAGTTATGACCGTCTTTCTTCACCTCATTTCACCTTTGTTTCTAGTCTTTCTTCTATTTCTATTCCTAAGACCACAGGTGAAGCACTTTCCCATCCAGGGTGGCGCCAAGCAATGCTTGATGAGATGACTGCACTTCATTCCAATGGCACTTGGGACCTTGTTTCTGCTCCTCCAGAGAAGTCTATAGTTGGTTGTCGCTGGGTTTTTACTGTGAAAGTTGGACCTGGTGTCCATATTGATCGTCTCAAGGCACGTTTAGTTGCCAAGGGTTTTACTCAAATCTTTGGCCTTGATTATAGCGATACATTTTCTCCGGTCGCTAAGATGGTGTCAGTCCGCCTCTTTCTTGCCCTTGCTGCTGTTTGTCACTGGCCACTCCTTCAACTTGACATCAAAAATGCCTTTCTTCATGGTGATTTACAAGAAGAAGTTTACATGGAGCAACCACCTGGTTTTGTTGCTCAGGGGGAGTCTGGAAAGGTGTGTCGTCTTCGGAAATCCTTATATGGTCTCAAGCAGTCTCCTCGAGCATGGTTCAGTCATTTCAGTTCTGCTATTCAGGCGTTTGGCTTAATCCGCAGTAAAGTTGACCATTCTGTGTTTTATAGGATTACATCTCCTGATAAGTGTATCTATTTGTTAGTCTATGTTGACGACATCATTCTCACCGGAAGTGATCAAGACGGAATTCGTCAGTTAAAACAGCATTTGTTTAGTACATTTCAAACAAAGGACCTTGGGAAGCTGCGTTACTTCTTGGGAACTGAGGTGGCGCAATCAAGACAGGGCATTTCTATCTGTCAAAGGAAATATGCCTTGGATATCCTAGAAGAAACTGGTATGTTGGGGAGTAAACCAGTTGATACACCTATGGATTCTAATGTCAAGTTATTACCCGGACAGGGGGAGCCGTTATCTGATCCTGGACGTTATCGGAGGCTAATTGGGAAGCTCAATTATCTTACTGTGACTAGGCCAGATATTTCTTTCGATGTCAGTACGGCCAGTCAGTTCCTTGATTCCCCTTGTGATTCACATTGGGATGCTGCTGTGAGGATCCTCCGATACATCAAAGGAGCACCAGGAAAAGGTTTGTTGTATTCGGATCAGGGAAATACAGAAATTTGTGGTTACTCAGATGCCGATTGAGCAGGATCACCCTCGGACAGACGCTCTACTTCTGGTTATTGTGTCTTCTTCGGAGGAAACTTAATCTCATGGAAAAGCAAGAAACAACCTATTGTTTCCCGATCTAGTGCAGAAGCTGAGTATCGTGCAATGGCAAATACTACCTGTGAGTTGATCTGGTTAAAGCAGTTGATTCAGGAGCTTCATCTTTGTGAACAGAAACAACCCATGACACTCATCTGTGATAATCAAGCTGCGCTACATATATCCTCTAATCCTGTTTTTCATGAGAGGACCAAACATATAGAGATTGATTGTCACTTCATTCGGGAAAAGATTCAGTAAGGAGAAATCAAGACAGCTTTTGTCAACTCGTCTAATCAACTAGCAGATGTTTTCACTAAAGCTCTTAGAGGTCCTCGGGTTGAATACATTTGTAACAAGCTTGGTGCTCATAATATATACGCACCAGCTTGAGGGGGAGTGTTAGAATATTAGATATGATATGATTAGATTTGATGAGATATGATTGGATTCTGTCTTATCCGTAAATTGTCTGACTGTATTCTGACTGTATTAGGATTAGGTTTGGATTAGGTTTGGGCCTTACACTTAAGCCCATTAGAGTCTCTATATATTGTAACTCCTTGACACAGATCAATACACAACGTATTCTTCTACATTTAACTTTTAAAAGATGTAAAGTTATGTCATTTTAAAAGAAAAAAGAGATAAATAAAAGGGAAGAGAGTAGACAAAAAAACATATAAGTCTCACCTATTTGTGAGAGTGAAATGATATAAATTATGTTATTTAAAAAACATTCTTTTCGTCCTTAACCAAACACGGCTCTGAATTTGACTTTCTTATATTGGTTGTCTGTGCCAAACAGCTTGTCCTTTTCTCAAATGTCATTATCAAATTATCATAAATATTTCGAGGCTTGTTCTTTGTATATTCGCTGATTCGTTATGCGGGAAAATGTTTTTTCCTTATTGTTTTCTTTTTTAAAATTAGTTTCCTTATAGTTTTTCTCATGAACAGATTATATGATGAGAAATAAATATAAATAAATTAAATATAAAGGTTTACTTTGGTATACTCTCGAAAAAATTAATATTTTAATTTTAATAAAAGTATTGAATTTTTTTCATGAAAATTATAATTTTTGAGAAACAATATCATGACTCGTCTGTCAGAAGAACTCAACGCCAAAGATTTGTTTATTGTGGAAGAGTCTCATGGGTTAAGAAATAAGAACCTCATTGTGATTCTTTATTATATTTAACATAGTACCCCGTGAAGGTACTATACCGTAATCTAGCTTATATTTAGCCTTTTCTGTTACCTAATTATCAATAAAAGTATTAATATTAATTATGATTTAATTCCATAAAATATCCAACACAAAAAATCAACCCATTACAGGAGATAATATCATTATTTAAGTATTATATTAAGCTTCCTTATGCACTCAGCACGAGACACATCAAAAAACAATGGAATTTATTAATCTCATATTGCATGAGATAATTATTTCTCAAAAAATAGATTTATTAATCTCATGATGCATGAGATAATTATCTCATGCAACAGAGATAAGATTGTGGAGTCCATTACTTTTTCAAAAAATAAAAATAAAAATAAAATAATGGACCTCACTATTTTGTCTCTGTAGCATAAGATAATTATCTCATACAACATGAGATAATTATTTCTCATAACTTATTTGAGTAACTTACTCGAGTAAATAAGAGAAATGAGTAATTTAAATTTAGATCTATGAATATTTTTTTTCAAAACTCTGATGTATTATACATGTATTAATGGACTTAGAATGAGTGTTTACGGATCCAAAACAATTGCGGACAGTCCTTATTCAATTCTTTGTATCCTAAAATGATGTAAATTTTGGAAGGATATATTTTTGACTTGGTTGTCTGAATAAAAAAAAAATTATTTCATATAACTTTTCAAAATTTATGCGACGACAAACAAAAAAATATGCTTCATTATGGGTTTTGAGAATGATAAAATGAATGGGTGTAAATCTTTAAAAGCAATACCACATGAATATAAATATGTATATAAATATTAGTTTAGTAGATTTAGTTTAGGATATAAAGAACTTATGAAGATTGTCCTCAATTATTTTGAACCTTCGAATCCATGTATGAAGTCCAAATATGTAAGGACTGCCCTCAATTGTAAAGGATTCACAGACACTCATTCAAGTCTATTTATACCTGTACAAAATATTAGAATAGACATATGTGATTATTATACTAACTCCTTGGGTTAGTTGATAGTATATTTAACCTACAATCAATCAGAATTTAAATCTATTTATATCTAGCAATATTAAATCTCTCTCACACACAGAGACACGCTTGTGTGCCTTGATTAAAATTCCTATAACAATTCAATAAATATGAGATGATTCACTCCGCTTAAATTAATTTGATATTCAGTGATGTAAAAGTGTGTATCTAGCATTACTTTAAATTTATTTCAACGACACCAAAAATATTACATTGCGATATATTATATGCAAAATGCTCCAAAGTCGAAATTGATAGTCATTGTGTTCCTCAATTATCATCTACAGTCAGCATTGTGTTCCTCAATTATCATCTACAGTCAGCACGTCACGATGCTTATCAATGTTGTTAAAATCGAGATCTTAAGTAAAATTGAAAGGGGATTAAAAAATCGTAATGTAAAAAAATCATAAAAATGTAAAAGCGTTTGGGATATTAGTAAAATCGTTTTGATGAAAAAAAATCGTAAAAATATAAAATCGTAATGATAAATCGAGATTTTTAACAACAATGATCCTTATTATTAGGAAAGCTATAAAAGCTGTAAGTGTAATTCAATTTAGTCTTTGTTAGTTTCTATTTATTTGTATTTTATTCTATATTATTTTGTATCCTTAGCCTATAGTTAGTTTGTTACGATTTCTAGGAGATTTTGGATCAGCTTGTAGCTGCTGATTGTTCAGTTTGTTTTTGCTGTAATTTGTTATTTTCTTACGGTTTGTTACGGTTTCAAAGTCTTTATTTAAAGACTTCAGTTTCATCAATGAATTCAAGCAATTCAATTATATCAGTTTCTAATATGGTATCGACGCCTATCGATCCTTAACGTTTGTTTTTTTACGATTTTTTTTTCAAACCATCGTATTCATGAGCCTATTGTTCTAAGGCTTCTTATTTTCCCTTCCTTCTTTTTTTTTTTCAGTCCAGAACCATGGCTGATAGAATTTTCAAAATAACAGATCCTCGGTCTCCTTTCTATACTCATTCTTCTGTTAGCCCTAGTATTCTCTTTACCACTGTCTTGCTTCGTGGTCAATCTAACTACAAAAATTAGTCTAAACTGATCAAAAGTGCCCTCAAAGCCAAAAATAAACTTGGCTTCATCAATGGAGATATCAGCGCCCGAAAGGATGAAAAATCTGATGAGTTTCTTGCCTGGACTCTATGCAACTCGATGCTGAATAATTGGATCCACAATACCATTGATCCTTAATTACATCCCTTTATCAAATGTTTTGATACTGCCAAACAATTGTGGGATGACTTGAAAGAACGTTTCTCCATCTCCAATGGTCCTCGTATTTTTCAACTCAAAAGCACCATGTCTGCCCTACGACAAAATGGCTCTTCTATGGCAGATTACTACACCAAGCTACGAGCCATCTGGGATGAGTTGGAGACTAGTCGTTCCCTACGTTCATGCGCAACAGGAGATGCATGCGATTTTACTAAATCAGTTGCTAATGCAACGGAGCAGTACCATGTGTATCAGTTCCTAATGGGACTTGATCATACTACTTACGGCCATGTGCGCACACAAATTCTGAATACCACTCCTCTTCCTACCATGAACCGTGTTTTTGCCATGCTCTCTCAAGAGGAAACACATCATTCTATAGTCTCTTCTACTGCAGCACCTACTGAGGCCTTAAGCTTTGCTGTGTAGCGTCAACATTCCTCCACTGATGGTGTTGAAACTTCCAAACCCAAAGTCGTTTGCACTCACTGTGGCAAACCATACCATGATGTCACTCAATGTTACCAACTCCACGACTATCCCCCTCGCGATAGCTCTTCTTCACGCCTTTCCAATCGTGGTAGAGGACGTGGCAGACATCATGGTGGACGTTCTGGTGGTCGTTTCTCTCCTCACACTGCTCTGGTTGCACATAGGATTCTAAATAAGCTGGGTCGGATTGGCTTGTAGGCTTATAGGCCAGGAATGTAAAAAAAAACCTATTACATGCTTTTTAAATAGCCTTTTTTTCGGACTGAGCCATTCTATTTAACTAAATGTAATAGACCGAGTCGTAAGCGAGTCCTTACTATCAAGCAAATAATTTTATATTAATTAAAATTATATAAATATTTATTTTATTTTATTTTATTTTATTTAAAATAAATAATACAATATAAATACGTACATAAGCTTGTAAGCCAAGTTTTGTAAAAGTAAGCCTGCGGCCTGTTTTGAGAACAAACTTTTTTAAGGCCAAAACCTATTCTATTTTACTAAATATTACACCCCTACTCATGTGATTTTTTGATATTCATCGATAGATTAATACTTAATAATTAAAATTTCCTTTTTTATTTTAACGCTGCTCATTTTAATTGTTTTTATATTTTTACTGATTTATCAATTATCGGACTAATCCAATTTAACTTGATAGGATCATAAGAACATATAAAATTCCCCCTTTAAAATTCTTAATACAGCTGCCTACATATTCTAATTTGAGACATTGGATTAAACTCTCTTTACCAAGTCATTTTAATTGTTATGAACTAATCCGATTGAATTGGGTAGCACCACAAAGAGAGTAATATTCTCCATATTGAATTCTTAATAGAGCTGCATATACAAGATTCAAATTTAAGACCACCAAATAAATTCTCTTTATCAAGTCATTTAAAATTATTAATTATTGGTCTATTAATATTTGATACAAATTTCTCACATGATGACATGATTTTGCTGAAAAGAAATATAAGAAAGATTCATTCTATAATGACATCTTATTTGGAGGCTTGAGCATTATGAAAGCTGCTCCTCTTGGACAACAAATGCTGATAATCATGAGATGGTGGACTACTCTGCATCGAGTTCTGCACATATGGGGAAAGGCTAGCAAGTCCCTAGTGTTCCAACTGTAGGTAATGTTGCGCTTTTCTAGGTTGGCCACTTAATATGCTTTTTTAACCATAGGTCAATCAAATGTGCATATTTAATAGCATAATGAGTCTTTTAGACAATTTCCCATTACTATTCTTCCGTGTTTTAAAATCAAAAACTTGCTACATTCAAAGAAAGGACAAAAGATAAACACCCTTTCGTGTCCTCTTTTCATGTATTTACCTTGGACATTCCCACCCTATCAGTTGGCCAAATAGAAATCTAGTCGCCACCATTGACCAGCTTTTAAAAAGCTTTTTGTAAGGTGGTGTTTGGTTGGCGCTTTTTGTGAGGATACCTAGACATATGAGATTGAGTTTTTGTGTTATCCATATTTGATAAAAAAAATTACAAAATTTTCTTAGCTAACTTGATTCTCCATCATTTCATAATTGTGTGTAAAAATGGATGAAAAGTACTGTTCAACTTATCCACTTCTAACATGGTATTTGAAAAAAAGCTGGGTAAATGGCAAAAAGTAACATATGCACAGTATAACTTACAACTTTTTTCCAGTAATATTTTACTCAACCAAACAATTTTTTTTATATTTTCCTACCAAACTCACTTTCCAATCATTTCCCTATCAATTACATTTTCTTAGTATTCAAAAAATTTCTCTTCGACCAAACGGCCCCTAAAGGAAGCAAAAGAAGAATAATATTTGACGCTTATTCTGCATAGATCACACAGAACAAATCAAAGCACCTGAACCTTTATGAAAGGTTAAACTAATGAAAGTACATTGTAAAGAATCTTGGGATACATTATCCCAAAAGTTAGCTCACAGGGTGGGAGTGCCCAAGGCCTTATAAACTCACATTAGTTGCACATACAACCAATGTGGGACTATATATCTCAACACGCCCCCTCACACAAGAGCCCATTGGGCTTGAAGAGTGGACAATGCAACATGCCCAGCCTACCTGTGCTAAGAAACTCCACAAGAGAAAGTGGAGGACGGCGAGACTCTAATACCATGTAAAGAACCTTGAGATATACCACTCCAAAAGCTAGCTCACAGGGTGGGAGTGCTCAAGACCTTATAAACTCCACATTAGTTGCACATACAACTAATGTGGGACTATATATCTCAAAAGACAAAAAAGTTAAGTTGTTTATTTTATGATTTTTGTTAAGGAAATATGGAGAAGCTTACATCATATTTTAAATGTTTTAATTATTTGAAAAAATATGTACTAAATTCATTTTAATGTCCTAGGTTAAAAAATACTTTGGTTTTTTTTTTTTTTTTATAACAAAAATACTTTGGTTTTAATTTGTTCAATAATATCAACTCGTTTGTAATCACCTATTGCAGGAAAAGCGCTAACACGGAAAAAAAAAAAATCTGTATTTCACTTTGTTACAGCTACTAGTGTTACAGGAGTATTGAGCACTTCATACATCCTTTATTAAGTATGACAAAAAAATATTTTATTTATGGGAGATGATTTTCTCCTGTTAGAAATCATCTCCCGCTGTTTTAGAATTTTTATTTTTTTATTTTTTTATTAACTTAAATGAAAGGACCCATTTAAAAATATTTCAATGACACGAGAGATAAAATTTTTTGTCACATAAAAAAAGTTTTTGCCTTTATTTATATTACTTTTATCTTTATGATTATTTTTTTCATATATTGTTTTTTTTTCTAATAAAATATATATTTCCGTTACACAGAAAATATACTCAAGAGTTTGACAATATTGAGCACATAATGCATTGGGGGAAATTAATTGCATGGTCCACCAAATATTTGCTCTGCATTGGGGCATAGGTCACTAGCTAGTACATTTTTAGAATGGGAAATTCAACTTGAACAAAATTATAGCTTAGTTACGGAACATCAAAATTCTTGAGTAAGATTTAACGGTCTATCTTCTCCTTGTCTTAGATGAATAACGTGTATCAAAGTATTAAACAGTCAAGCTTGTTCTACATAGAAGATAGAAAGTTCCCTTGAAGCAGATGCAGAAGGCTGGGGTTGAAAATTACTTCAATTATTTTCTCCCTTTTGGTCCTTCAAGAAATAAATTTGACTTTACCCATAATGTAATATTCAAAATAAAAAAATAAAAATAAAAATTAGCGCCTTAGGCGCAAAAATAGCACCCTTAGGGCCTGTAAAGAAAATGGAAGCGCCATTAGCGCTGTGAAATATATATATATATATATATATATATATATATATATATATATATATATATAGAGTATATAAAATAATTAATAATAATAAAATAAAAAACAATATACAAAAAAATGGGAAAAACTACTCTCCATCCGCCGGAGAGTAGTTTATTTTGCTACAGAGACATTGGACTTTTAGATTTTTTATTTGTACTTTTTTTATTTTATAATTATATGGGTCCCATTATATGATTGTGAGAGTAATAGGAGATAATCTCCCTTATGCAACTGTAGATTAGTAAAGTCCTAAATAAATATGTATATATCTATAATATAAAATTAATAATAAAAAATAAAAAAATATTAAAATAGTATGTAGGTATAAATTGACCAGGTGATACCATGTGGAATTAAAAAGATAAGGATGCTCAGATTTTTTATACTTAGTCATGATTATTTAGTTAGATTTCAGTTAGCTTTAAGTTAGAACTTAACTAGAAAGAAGAGGAAAAAAAGAGAGAAAGCGCGATAAAAAATTGAGAGAGAAAATAAAAGAAAGGAGAAAGAAATACATAAAGAAAAAGGAAGCTCCTAATAGTGAAGCAGAGAAAAGAACTTCAGAGGAAACAAAGAAGAGAGAAAAGAAAAGAAAATAAAGATGAATGTAATATTGAGAGGAAACTTGATTCTCCTATTTTTATTCTTCTTTATCTATTTTGTATTTAAAATTGGTATTTTGGAGTTATTTATTTAAAAGCTGTGAATGTGGCGTTACTCTGTTCAAATATTTTCTTATGAATTTTTCCTATTCTTTTGGTTTATATGTTATTTTTGACTTTGTAGATTTAATAAATTTATTTAAATTAATTATAAGAATTATCTTGAATCAAGACTATAGAATTAAGGAATTTCTTTGGTACTAAATGAATATTACGTAATATGTAATCTTTTACTGAATGATTCTGATGTCACTGACTCACAAGGGAATCAGAATGGTTATAGGATAAGGGACGTCTTATCATGGCTTGAGCTCTGCCATACAGAACTTTTCACATACAAAATCCACAAAATTTGAGCGCTCACAAAGGTTTGAGCATTAGTCATTTCAGTTAAAAATTACACGTTCATTTATATGTTTGTATGCAGAAACCCACAAAGATTTGGGTAGAACCACAAAGGTTTGGTCTTATATATATTATTTATGATATTATTTTCTTATTATAAATTTATTTGTGAGAATGAGATTTTTCACTAAAGTGACTGGATTTGTTATAGTTTGAAACCCCCAATAATACTGAGATTTATCTCACGTGTGTTTATTTTTATGCTAACCTTTTCAGAAAGTAAGCATGTCAATATGTGTAGTGTTGGAGTAGGATAAAGCATTATGGTTAAATACTTTGAAGACTGTACGGAGCTCACTAGAGCGACTAATAGAATAAAAATATTTTTTTTTCACTTTAGATTATGATGTAATCTAGGCTATTTCAGATGTAATAGTGAACTTGACTTTCGTATAATTTTATTTTAAGAATATTGTATCTTATGCCTTATTATATATTCGTTGCGTTAGAATCTTATATTCTTTAATTTAAAATAAGATTTTAGAATTTATGTAATATCCTCTATACTAGCCAGTTATAGGGGAAGTTATATTCCATGAAAGTCTGTTATAGAAACACCTGAAGCATTATAGAAAGGGTGCAAGCTCAGTTCAAACCATATTTGAATTTATGGTGCTACTGCACATGACCTACAACAGCGGTCAAATAAGATGGAATCTTGCACGGAAGTGTGCATATCTTTTGGCTACCCTAAGAGAACTGAGGTTGAGATCTTATTTAGTCTAAAGGATAAGATGGTCTAAGTGAGCACTCACTTGATTTTCTTAGAGGAGGATTAGATGAGAAATTATAAGCCCTTGAGTAAGGTTATTCTTGATGAGACTTATCTCAGATTAAGAATTTTCAGGATCTCTAGAAGCTCCATCCTCTGTTCCCTTGATTGTTCAAAGAGACGAAAAATGTATCTCTAGGTGAACAAACATAGGAACCATAATTGAAAATTCAACATGATAATATACAAGTGGAACTAGTAGAAATAAAAGTATCACATATGGAAGAACAATATCAAGGATTTGTTAACACATAATATATGGATCATGAAAAAATTGAAGATCCATCACCTGACCAAAAACTTGGACTAACTGTAGAAACACAAGGTCTAATATGGTACATTCGTAATGAGAGAGAACTTTGTTAACCCTCTAGTTATCTCTTATTGAGTGACATTAATCTCACTAGTTACAATAATGCACTAGAAGATATTGTTGATCAAGTATTGCTCAAAACTATGGACCATGAAGTGGAGTACTTATATTTTAACTCTGTTTAGTCCCTAGTAAAGGCACCAAAGGGTGTAAGACCCACTAGGTGTAGTTGACCTACAAGGCAAAGAGAGGATAGACAAGAAAATGAGAACCTTCAAAACTAGTTTGGAGGCAAAATATCACACCTAAAAAAGGTGTGGATTATTAGAAATTCTTTTACCAGATGCTATATTTAAGTCTATCCAAATTCTCTTAGTTGCTGCTACAAGTCTCAATTATGAAATTTTATTTTGGGAGATGATGTTAGAATGACCTTTCTAAATAAGAATTTAGAAGAGGATATCTATGTCCAACAACCAAAGAAAGTACATAGCTAATGGGCAGGAACACATGATATGCAAGTTGTGAAAGTTCATTTTATGAACTTAAGCAAGCATTCAGGTCATGGAATATCAGTTTTGATCAGGTTATCAAAATTTTGATTTTGATAAAACCTTGATGAATCATGTGTATGTAAAGGATCCAAGGGGAGACAGTAGTTTTTCTAGTACTTTATATAGATGATATACTCCTTATTTGAAACAACATGGAAGTAATATCAAGCATAAAGAGTTGGCTAAGTAAGCATTTCGATATGAAAAACCTGGGGAAGCCAATTATATTCATGGTATAAAAGTCTTACGAGACCAAAAAAATTAAGTTTTTGGCATCACCTTAGGCTACTTACATTGACAAAACTCTTGTCAGAATTCAATATGGGGAATTCTAATAGGGTAATAATATCTCTTAGATGTGGAATTATATTCCCAAGGACTAACCTCTAAAGACTCTTGAGAAGGAATAATGCACGAGTAAGACACTTATACATTGTCAATAGGTAGTCTCATGCTCCAAAGCACAGATACGCGATTGTGTGAAAAATTTGCATGTCGGACATGTGTCCGACACGCGTCCGACACGCGGTCAACATTTGGGGACACGCGGTCAACGCTTGGACACACTCGGACACGTTTTTCTGACACACAGTCAACTTTTTCCGACACGCAGTCAACGCTCGGACACGGTTTTTATTTTTTTTTAAATCTTAATTTTATTTTGTTAACTAAATATAAAAGAAATAATTTATAAATTAATTTTTTTTCTGTTATGAAATTTGACATGAAAAGTTATTAAAGTACGAAAAATTATTTATATTTATATTTATGTTATGAAATTTAATATTTGATTGGTTATATGACTTATTATGGACTCTTATATGTATTAAATATAAATTATATTATATATATTAAAAAATTATTTAATATCAAAACGTGTCCCAACGTGTCAAAATATGACATTTTTTAGAATTAAAGTGTCGGCGTGTCGTGTCCCGTGTCCGTGCATCATAAGTCTCATGTATATCATGTTGTGCATTAAACTAGACATATACCACGCAGTGGGAGTAATGAGACAATATCATTTCATTCCTAGACGAACATTAGATTGTTATTAAGCATGTACTAGAGTATTTTCAGAGAACGGGAGATTATATGCTAGTATATTCTAGCGGTAGTCTTTAAAACCTGAGTTTTCATTTTCAAATGAGTATTGACTCAAGAAAATTGACCTCGAGCTATGAAGTTTACATTAAACTAAGATAGCATCAGAGGTGGATCCTGCAGCCCTAGTTACCAAGAGTTTGCCTAAACTTGTGTTCGAGGGGCATGTTGCTCGTTTAGGTCTTAGGAGGATCTAGACTTGCATTAGGCGAGTGGGAGATATTGTGTTCATTGTACTCTTGGAGTAAGACAATGGAACAATGTAATTATTTTTTAAATTTTATAAATGAAGAATTATTCATTATTTTGTGCACACAATTTACAAATATCTTTAAAGAAAGAATGGTTGAATAATAACACAAGAAGGGGGTGAATTGTGTTTTAAAATTTTTCGTAAGAAGTAAAGAAAATAAAAAATCCCCTGTTCAAGAAAGCATGCAAGAGTAGATTTAATCAATTAACAAACATTCCCCAACCCTAAAACAAATTCAAAACATCAAGAACAATGAATCATAAAGAGTTATATGCAGCAAAAAATAAAAGATTAAGCAAGAGAGAAAATAACACCGAAATTTATCCTAGTTCACTTTCCAACAACTTGAGAGCTACATCCAAACTGTCATCGATCGTTTCACTATCATCAAGCTTCCAACCGGTGCTTTAAGAAATCATTTTACAAGAGAAATTTTACTAGACCTGCGATCTCCCTGATCACGCTTAACCCGAACCTCCCCGGGATAACTCCACTCATACACAAACCAATCACAATCACTCAACCTATCTAGAACCCTAGAGCAACCTCCCTACGTCTAGAATTACACAGAAAATCAGAAGAAAACAGAAGAAGAATTTTAATGAGCTTTCTCTCTCTAGATATCAAACTAATCCCTATATAATGTTCTTCTTAACTCTTAATGTTTAATTCGCTCTCACTTATGCTCTCTTATGTTTATGAACCCTAAAACATGATTATATAAGTGTGAAAGTCGGTTTAGAGAAGATACAAAAAGATTTGATTCAGATTTTTAAAAATAGCATGTGACTCCCGACAAATATACGGATATGTGAAACTCAGTATCCGGATATTCTGGATTTGATATAGGGATATCATATTTGGATATTCAATATCCATATCCGAATATTTGGTGATAGTAACCCAAAACTTATTCGAATTTGATCTAATTAATTCCTAATTGATTCTTTCTCACTTCTCACATATGAATGCATGCTTCTAACATCAATATAACAATTTTTCACGTGTGTGAGACTTGTATGCATAAGTTTATGCTTCTAAATGCAAATTAGAGAGATATGGCTTAATAAACTCAACTTCATACATTTTAAGACACTAAAAGTACATGACACATAATATAAACATAAGTCTTCATTTGACTTCAAGTGTCTTCATGATTTGAGTCTTCTAGGTCCTTTTTTCACTTGTATCTTTGTCTTTGATGTTGACTTTTCACTTCGAAGATAATCTTTCACTTTTGTAAGTTACATTGATCTTCTAATGTCATGTAGGACTTGTTGCACTGCCTTCTAAGTTATGTATTCATGTTGAGTTTCTTGTTGCTTTGTAATCATCAAAATTTCAAATGTATAGTCTTGGAAACCTATGGTTCAACAATCTCCTTCATTTTTTATGATGACAAACACTTCATAGAGAAATGGAGTTAGTAGCAAATGAAATCAAAATTAAGCTCCCCCTAACTATATGCTCCCCTTTAGAAAAGTACTTGGTAAAAAGTTAACAATTCTCATAAAAAGTCAATTTTCTCTCCCTTTGAAAAACAATAAAGAAAACATAAAATTTCTCATTCGCAACATATTTCTCCCATTTTTAGCAACATCAAAAAATGCAAAGATATGAATATGCTAGTAAGATACGAAAATTTTAAATATGTAAACAATAGTATCAAGTAATCATCAAACACTCAAAATTTGGTATAAGGTATCAGAGCATAATTAATATAAAATTAGTATTCAACAAATCAACTAGTATCAATGGATTATTCAGACTTAAGATAATGAGACATAAAATTAAGCAAGTAGTTGTAGTTCAAAATTCATAAAATTGTAACTAAAATTCTCAAGACAAAAAATAGGAAAATTGAGTCAAGAACACTTGCTATGATACCAACTACCATAGGCTTTGTTATATTCTCACTCTCCACAGTCTCAATGATACAAATAGTTAATCAAGAGATCTTTTATTAAGGTTGTAATGTGGCCTCAATAATAGGTAGGAATTAAATATGGATAAAAGTGGCTATGTGATTAGACTTTATATTCAAAGAGGAATAAGCAAAATGTCTTTTTCTTGTTTTGTTTTTTCTCTATTTACTTTTTCACATCTACTTGTGTAACACTTTATTTGTCTCATTTTTCATTTTTTTCATTCCTTTTCAAAGTCTTTTCTTTTGTCTTCCTTTTTATTTTTCCTTTTCACACCTTCACAAGCCTTTTTATTTTTCTTTTCACAACTTCACATAACTTTTGCTCTTTTTACACTTAATCATCCATACAACCACAATACAGAATATGACAATAATGCTTATTCTTTACTTTAAATCTAAAATTCAATCTAAATTAGGTAACGATTGTGGAGCGGTTTATTACATGCATGAGATATTAAAGAACAAATAGGTCTAGGTTCTTAAGCACATGTATTAACATGAAAGGTGGCTATTTGGTCAACTAGCTAAAAGAAAGAAAGTGTCTTTATCACTTTAACAAATGTATACCATGGACCTTCTCAAATAAGAAACAAAACAAGTTCTAGAGTATTTTCATGAAGTAAAGTGCACATAAGAACAAACTAATTGTTTAGGCTCAAGATCTCACAGTTATTAGTGGAAGACTAATTTCCCTTTTCTCCATTTCAATAACTCCAAGTTACTTTTTCAAAATCCTCATGAATTACTTAACTCACTTAACAAGTGCTCATGAAAAAAATAAGTTTCATCATTATACTCCAGATCAACCATATTAATTGTCAAACAAATTTTTGTTGTTGTGGTTTTTACTTTTTAATTAAAAAAAAATCTTCTTTTTGTTTTTATTAAAATTAGGCATCAACTAATAATATCATAGCATAAAGAAAAATAACAAAGCAATGGAAGAAAAATAAATAAATGCATAAAAGTATCACTAGTTATATAAAGTCAAAATATAATCCATACACGATCAGATAATCATGATATCAGCAGACTAAGTACAAAAAAGTCAAACAAAAAATAAATAAGTAGAGTCCAAAAGTCTCAACAAGAAAATATCCTAAAACTAAGTGGATCCCTAATCAGTAGTAGTGGCCTCATCATCATTAGAAGCATCATCATCAGAGGCATCATCATTAGAGGTATCCTCATGAACTGGAGAGACTATAGCAGGTGTAGGCTCTAGTATAGAGACCCTAGTACCTAAAGATGCAATATTGATACGTACTCTAGCAATTTGTGTCTCTATTATCTACAAATAACGCATGATGTCAAGAGAGGAGTAACCTCATCGAGATATAGGTGGAGGGAATGAAGAAACATTGTGAGATAAAGAAGCTAAGGTGCCAGCTGACAAATCACCCTTCCGAGGAATTACAGGAGCATCAATATCAACTGATCCTCATCATATCATCAGCTGAGTCATCACCATATAGATTTTCATCATCCCATTTCTAATGACCCTGTATCTTGATAATGTTAGACTTTATCAGTAGCTTCTCTCCAAAATAGTTGTGAGTTCTGCTGAGCTTCTTTATTGCTTCACCTTCTATAGAACCCCCTTCAATTCCATAAGGCGCTGAACAAGCATGGGGTATGGAAGATTAGCAGAAGAGCCATGAGAAGCATCCCATATATGACAACAGAAGGTATGACACCAATTAATGGGAATCTGATGACCAATGGCCCACAAAGTGAATATGTCATTCTCCTGAGCAATGACATGATTAGACTGCCTAGGGAGAATCATATGTGTAATTACATATAGCAGAATGCGCGAGGAAATAGACAACTTCTTGGCAGAGAATTTGATCAGGTTGTTCCGAGAAGTTCGAGGGCGAATGATGGTGCCCACAAACTCATCGCGAACAAAAGTGCTAAAATTAGAAAAATGAATGCCATCAAAAGTAAGCAGCATATCACCAATTACCTCATCCTCTTCAATGTGGAAAGTATAGCCAATGAGCTCCTTCCAATCCTAAGGTGTGACCTCTATAGAAACTCCATTGACCCTAGATCTCAGTTTGTGGCGAGAATAATCCAAGTTCTTGTAGAAAGCTCTAACAAGAAGCTCAAAGTACTGATAGTGAAGCTTAGTGAACATAAGGAATCCAACAACATCAAGTATCTGGAGGATATCAAAATCCGGAGCATTGAAGAAGGCGGGGTCCAGATACTTTGGCGTAAGGATGGGGCGGTTTGCAAATATTTCAATATCAAACCTGAGAGATGTCACCATCAAAGAGGCGACCTACCCGCAGGTATCAACTAGAGCAGGAGCAGCAATATCAACTCCCCTCTTTGTTTTTCTCTCTTGATCAACCACAGAGGGAAAGAGAATGGATGATGGATTATTTGAAGGAATGAAATGAGCACCACTCAAAGGCTGAAAATCAATGAAGGATCAGTTTTGAAGTGTTTGGACAAATGGGTAAGTAGTGGGGGAAACCCTAGTGACAAACAAGATATGGGGAGAAGAAAGAAAAGAAAGAAAATGAACAAACTTCTTGTTTTTAAACTGCCTCGCGCGATAAATATCTAGATATATGAGTTGTCGTATCCAGATATATGATATCTGGATATCATATCCGGATATGTCGTATTCGAATATAGTATTTGCAGTATCTAGATATATCCAGACAGATCAGAAACAGAATTGGATTCTCAATCCAATCCTAAAGTAATACAAGACATATTTGTTGCGACCACGACAAGTATACCAGTCATACAAGTAATGTGATTAAGTAAAAGTATCGTTCCCACGATGACTAAATTCAAGAAATAATTCACTATTTTTATCCAAGTTAGACAATTTGAATGTATTTTTTGTAGGTAACCAATATTTAATTGAAAATTAAATATGGATGACAGTTGAAGAAATTACGAAAAAGACTAATAAAAATGAGTTTTAAATCAAGAATAAAAATGCAGCTAGGGTCTACTTCACCTCTGATTCCCCCAGTACAATAAAATTCTAACTCTTTTGTTATCAAATGATTCATAATCTAAATATTAATTGGTTAAATTCTTAATGTCTTAGTTATTTAACCCTTTAACCTAATTAGAATCCTAATTTCTTAGAAACCCTTTTTAGATTAAGTATTAAATGCGATGAATCTCACATGTTTGCAACTTTCCCCAGTCTAGGTCTAGAACAAGCAAAAAATGATATTTATTCTAGTCCAGGTTAAAAACTTAAATATTTCTATTTAGAATTTTACATTCTTTAATCCTATATGGTTGATAAAGTCATATAATAAATTAAACAAATAAATGAAGATAATCAAATAATAATTGAGAGATTTTATTGAAAAATAATTTAACTCAACATAAAATTGATCATTGGATCCATATGCCTAACTACAAAGAAAAATTAGCCAGACATATCTGACTTAAATAAAACAAGAAAAGAAATTAAAATAAATGAAGTGAGTAGAAGAAGAATAATCGTTGATCTCCACTGCAAAGATTTGATCTTCCTTTAATCTTCGTCTTGAGCTCTGAAAAATTGGATTCTACTCTGGTCTCTGCGTTGCTTGTTTCAGAATGTGCCAACATTCCTTTCTATTTCCAAGAGTTTCCTTTTAATAGAGATGAAACCATATGATATGCCTCTGGCAAGTGTGGTTTTCTGTGTTAAAATTGATAAGAATTAGTCATACTAGAGCAATTTAAATATATATTTGCTAATTATATTG
This sequence comes from Gastrolobium bilobum, assembly GCF_033153095.1. Classification (NCBI taxonomy): domain Eukaryota; kingdom Viridiplantae; phylum Streptophyta; class Magnoliopsida; order Fabales; family Fabaceae; genus Gastrolobium; species Gastrolobium bilobum. The sequence continues at coordinate 167,535 of NW_026896584.1, forward strand.
ATTCTTTCTTTTCAATAATATTTCTCACCTATTGGTTGTGTTTTTACAGGAAAAAGAAGTGAAAATTATAAAAAGCCTGTTAACGCAATTTCAGATGGGTGTAACACACTACAAATTCCAGAAACATGGCAGGGACCGGCAACACACTGGCGCACACTCGCGCCAGTTTTCGAATTTCACAGCGGTACTTTGGAAGTGGCGCCAACTGGCGCCACTATGGCCCCAACCGACGCCAAACTAAAAGAAAGCAAAAATGGACACAGGGAAGTGGCGTCACTTAGCGCCAAACCCATGCTAAGTGGCGCCAAAACACAATAAAGTGGCGCCACCTTCCAAGCCACCTAACGCCAACTTGGTGAAGAATTTGACAGAGTCATGGCGCCAACTAGCGTCATACTGACGCCAACTGGCGCCGGTTTGCGGGAAATTTGACCGTGCTGCGCGAAGGGTAATTTTGAAAGAAAGAAGCAAGGTTATAAATAGGATCCTTATTACAGAATTAGGGGATTCAGACCTATTCTTCTGAAGAGAGACGACGACGGTGCTCAGAGAGGATTCCTGGGATCAAGTTCTGCTTCTACCTTCTTTCTAATTTTATGTTTTCATTGAATATTGGATTTTTAGCCATGATTATACTTTGCTAGTTACTTTTTATTGTAGTTAGGGTCACGAGTCCTATGTGAACCCTTTTTACGCTGGATTGATTTATAATTCTTCGTTTATATAATTATCTTTATCTCTACCCTATTCATAATTTATATTTTCTTTTTTAGAATTGATCACTCTAATAGTTGATAATAGTCTGAGGGTTAGAACCCTAGATAGGAATATTGGGGTTTTCATCCTGAAAGGGGTAGGATAACGGTTCGTATGCATGCTAGGAATAGATGTGTATTGAATTGCAGATGCTTAAATTATTGAGTTCATTTCTTAATTTTCATGAGGGGTTGCTAAGGGATTAGGATTCCAATTGAGATTAAAGTGTTAAATTGCCAAGGGATTGGGATTTAACTAATTATTTTAGATAATAATTTATCCGAGTAATTTTATAAATGAATATTGTAAGTCAATCCAAAATAAGAAGTGGGGATCATAAGGTGAGTGCGCTCTAGCTACAATGCTTTTCATACATTTAGAAAAATCAATTCTTATTTTTATTGTCTATTTCTCATAAACAAAATTACAAAAATAAGTCTTTAATTTCAGTTCTCAATTTCAAACCAATCGACAGTATTTGTCAAAACCTTTGAACTCTTCCATTCTTGAAAGGAACAATTAATTGATATTCGACCCAATCCCTGTGGAGACGATACTTTACTTATCATTATATTACTTGTGCGATCGGTACACTTGCTGGTGAGCATCACCATATCTTTTAATTTTTCATAAAATCTTCAATGGAATCTGATGCTCTCCGGCAAGTATACCGATCGCACAAGTAATATAGAAAGTAAGTAGAGTATCGTCTCCACAGGGATTGTAAACCAAGTACTACAATAACCAGTCCCCTTAAGTTGGAAAACTCGGTTTGTTGTTTGGAAAAATTGCGAATTGATTTTGAGTAACAATAAGAAATAAAAGTAAAGACTTATTTTTGAATTTTTATTTAAGAGAAATAAAACAATAACAATGAGAATTGATTTAAAAAAATATGAGGAAAGCATTGTAGCTAGAGCGCACTCACCTTATGATCCCCACTTCTTACTTTGGATTGATTCACAATACTTATTCATATAATTACTTGGATAAATTATTATCTAAAAATATTTATTAGTTAACCCTCAATTCCTTACAAGGTTAACCCTTTAATCCCCAATTGGAACCCCAATTCCTTGCAATGTTCCTCATGGTATTAAGCAATGAACGCAATAATTTAAGCATCCGCAATTAAATACACATTTATTCCTAGCATGCATACCAATTGTTATCCTACCCCCTTTCAAGATCAAAACCCCAATATTCCTATCTAGGGTTCTAACCCTCAAACTATTCTCAACTATCAGATTGATCAGTTCTAATAAAGAAAATAGAAAATACGCACAAGGTAGAGACAAAGATAATTATATAAATGAGTAAAACTAAATCAGTCCATCGTAACAAGGATTCACATAGGGCTCGTGACCCTAACTACAATAAAAGATAACTAGTCAAACATAATCGTGGCTAAAAATTCAATATTCAATAACATCATAAAATTAAAGATAAATAGATGAAGAAGAAGAACTGTGGAAGAATCCTCCTGAGCTCTGCCGTCGGCCTCCTTCTGAATGGAATGCGATCTCCCTAAGGTTCTATTAAGAGGATATATTTATAAGCTTCTTTTATTCTTCCAAAAATACCCTTCCGAAAACACGGTACTTCTTTCTCGTAAACCGGCGCCAGTTGGCGTCGGTGTGGCGCACGTTTGCGCGGAGTTACTGTCAAATTGTGAAAAACGAAACAAATTGCTCGTGAAGTGGCGCCACTGGGCGCCATGTTCTTTCTCCAAAATTGGCGCAAGATGGCATGGAATGGCGCTACTTGGCATGGAATGGCGCTGGTTGGCTTCACTTGGCGCTGGTTGGCATGGTGGCGCTAGTTTGCGCCATTCTGGCGCCAACTCGCGCCAATTTCCTGGACTTTGTACTATGCAACATAGCGCAACATGGAACTTTCCTGTGTGTGGATTCGCGTTAACAGGCTTTTTATAATTTGTAATTTTCACTCCTCTTTTTCTTGTAAAAACACAACCAAAAGGTGAATATTATTGACATAGAAAGAATCAATATAAATAGCAAATATGTATTTAAATTGCTCTTTTATGACCCAATTCTTATCAATTTTAATGCTGAAAAACCACACTTGTCAGAGGCACATCATAATCTTCACTAGAATCTTCAATCATATCTTTAATCAAATTCTTAAAATCTTCACTTTTATATTTAAAAAAAGAAAACTTTTCTTAAAAATATTCAAGAGAACATTCAATAAGATCTTCAATCAATTATATGATTCAGAATTCCAAAACAAATCCACATGAGCTCTTCAATTTATCTTTTTATTGAGCTAAAAATTACTGCAAAATATAAGAATTTTTATGAGAATATTACTGAGAATAAAATAACACTTTAATTACAATTCTCATATATTTTAATTATTTTTAAATCAACTTCATATTCATATTAACCCTTAATATAGAATAAATTGGAGACACATCAATATAGCATACAAATCGTTTTAAACACATTAAGGAATATATTAATGCATTCAAGTGTGTATTTAAAATGTGATTGACGTTTATGTGATGATCAATGATGTGCAAATAAATACAATCATCAAGTGTACCAAATAATTTTGAATATAATATCATGTACACATGAACAAACATCATTCTTATAAGGTGTGTAAAAGAAACATACCTCAAATTCATAAAGTTTCCAAATCAAAGTGCATAAAGGATATGAATTTGCATACCTTTTCCTTGTTCATCAAGCAACCATCTAATTTTAACTTTCTTGCACATTTTTCATCTTTTGAATGTTCAAACACTAAGGTACGATTGCTTATATATCTTTTGCAGCTCATTGCCTTGCCATTTGTGCTAGAAGACAAGTTGTACAAAGGTACCTACATCACAACACATTTAACAAACTTTTGGTATCCAAAGGGTTTTGGGTCCATATGAATTAGGTTTGGGAAACAGCCTGTCATTAGACAAAAGTGGGGGAAAAGTGCCCTTAACAACCCAAATTTGCTTGTAGACTTTCACATTTTTTCTATACTTGCAATGGTATGCACTATGACCTTTTCTTCCACAATAGTTGCATTTAACAAAAGTACTTTTAGTCATATAATCATGATGCACATAAAATATCTTTTTAGCATGTGAATGATGCATGTTAAGCTTAACATAACCTAAACCATAAGTAATATGTGAAGGTCTTTGACTACGAAGTATAGCATCTAAGTTTTCCCTAGTACATTTACATTTTTCTAAGTTGTCATTCAATTTTTCAACTTCTTCCTTAAACTTTTCACATGTAGTGCAAGATGTAGAAGATGAAGATGCACTATTAGATCTAGATAAGCATACAAGACAAGTAGTACTAGCATCAATCAACTTTAAGGTTTCATTATCATCTTTTAAGCCTTTAAGTTGATTATTAAGTGATGCTACTTGTTTCAATAATTCATCATTATGCATTTTAATAAGCTTTAATTTCTTAGCACATGACATAGCTTCTTCATAGAGTTCATTAAAAGCATTTTTTAACTCATCATAAGAAGGATCGGAAGAAGAGCAAATAGAATTTACATCACTTTTTTCATCCTCTTCTTTTGTCATCAAGCATAGATTAGCTTCCTCCTCACTTGATGAAGAACTTGAGCTTGAGGAGTCTTCATCCCAAGCCATGTAGGATCTCCTTCCTTTCTTCTTGACTTTACTTGACCTTTTGTCACTTTTAGGCTTAGATTGAAGCGTAGGGAAATTATTCCTATAGTGACCTTGTTTTTCACATTCAAAACAAGTAATTTGGGCATTTGATGAGTTTGAATCTCGTTTTATCTTTCCTTCGACAGCAGCTCCTTGTTTTCCTTTTTGGAATTTTTCTTATTGAAGAACTTGCAAACTTCTTGATAAAGAGATCCATTTGTTTGGGGTCAAAGTCCTCCTCATTTGAATCATCATCTTCTTGCTCCTTGGAGGTAGTGGACTTGAAAACAATACCTTTAACATTTTTCTTGGATTGATTTCTCAAGGCATGTCTCTTCATCTCAAATTCATATTCTTGAAGCTTTCCAAAGAGAGTGACTATTTGCATTGTCTCCAAATTCTTTGATTCATAGATAGCTGACACCTTAACATCTCACTCCTTGGTCATGCACCTCAAGATTTTGTTGATAAGTTGCTCATTATTGTAGTGGATGCCTAAAGCATTCAACCTTGTAATAATGTGAGTAAAACATTTTTGTAAATCGTAAATACTTTCATCATCAAGCATCTCAAAGGTTTCATATTCTCTAGTGAGTGTATTTTGTTTAGATCTCTTGACTTCATTAGTACCCTTGTGTGCGAATTCTAAGATTTTTCACATCTCCTTAGCAGTCTTACAAGAGGAAATTCTAAAATACTCATATCTCCATAGAGCATTAGTTATGAGATTTTTAGCTTTAGCATTCCATTGGGCTTCTTTAAGTTTTTGATCATTAAAATCTTTAACTTTTTTAGAAACCTTTTCACCATTATCACTCAAAGTGGTAGGATATTCATAACTCTCTTCAACACTAGTTCAAACCCTAAGATCAACTGATTCTAAAAAGATTTGCATTCTTGATTTCTAATACGGATAATCGGTTCCATTAAAATATGGTGGCCTATTGGTTGAACTACCCTATTGAGGCAAATCATTATTGAAACTAGCCATTTATTATGGATCTTTATCTCTAGGTGCTTAAACCTAAAATACAGAACCTAAGCTCTAACGTCAATTGTAAAGAAAGAATGGCTGAATAATAACACAAAGGGGGGAGGGTGAATTGTGTTTTAAAACTTTTTCATAAGAAACAAAGAAAATCAAAAAACCCTTTTTCAAGAAAGCATGCAAGAGCAGATTTAATCAATTAACAAGCATTCTCCAATCCTAAAACAAATTCGAAACATCAAGAACAATGAATCATAGAGTTATATGCAGCGAAAAATAAAAGATTAAGGAAGAAAGAAAATAACACCGAGATTTATCGTAGTTCACTCTCCAACCACTTGATAGCTATATCCCTACTGCCATCGATCGTTCCACTATCATCAGGCTTCAAATCGGTGCTTGAACAAACTGTTTTACAAGAGGAATTTTACAAAACCTGCGATCTTCTCGATCACGCTTAACCTGAACCCCCTCGGGATCACTCCACTCATACACAAACTAATCACAATCACTCAACCTATCTAGAACCTGCAGAGCAATTTCCATACGTCTAGAATTACACAGAAAATCAGAAGAAAATAGAAAAAGAAGAATTTTAATGAGCTTTCTCTCTAGATATCAAACTAATTCCTATATGATGTTCTTCTCAACTCTTAACGTTTAATTCACTCTCACTTATGCTCTCTTATGTTTCTGAACCCTAAAACATGATTATATAAGTGTCAAAGTCGGTTTAGAGAAGATACAAAAAGATTTGATTCGAATTTTAAAAAATATCACGTGACTCTTGATAAATACCCGATTATGTGAAACTCAGTATCCGAATATTCTGGGTTTGATATCCGGATATGCAATATCCAAATATTTGGTAACAGTAACCCAAAACTTATCCAAATTTGATCCAATTAATTCTTAATTGATTCTTTCTCACTTCTCACACATAAATGCATGCTTCTAGCATTAATATAACAGTGTTCCACGTATGTGAGACTTGTATCCATAAGTTTATGCTTCTAAATGAAAACTATAGAGATATGGGTCAATAAACTCAACTTCATACATCATAAGACTCTAAAAATACAAGACACATAATAAAAACACAAGTCTTCATTTGACTTCAAGTGTCTTCATGATTTAAGTCTTCTAGGTTCTTTCTTCACTTGTATCTTTGACTTTGATGTTGACTTTGCATTTTTAAGATAATCTTTCACTTTTGCAAGTTGCCTTGACCTTCTAGTTTCATGTAGAACTTGTTGCACTGTCTTCTAAGTTGTGGATCGATGTTGAGCTTGTTGTTGCTTTGTAATCATCATAACTTCAAATGCATAGTCTTGAAAGCCTATGATTCAACAATATCAAGGTCCGGATCGATTGTGGAGTATATGATCATTTGGATACGTTCATAGAGGACATGATAATAGGTTTTCACAATTAATGTATAGATTCACCGCTGTTAAATAAAGTCGGGCGCTTTATTTATGCGGTAATATTTTATGAAATTATTTTGTCCGAATTATTGTAAAATATTGATGTGTATTAACATTCACATTGAAAGGATCAAGTAAATATTTAATTAAGGTTATTTTTCTATCATAAGGTATCAAATCTCCAGTTAACTATAATTATGTAATTGCTCTTAATCCCGAGTTTATTATAAATAGGTAATTGAATAGTTTTCATTCTTTGATTTACCAACGAGTGATGTTCGATCTTTTGATGGCCAATAACTCAGTATTTTGGGAGTGAGATTATTTGATTATCGGTATTTATGAGATAAACAACATGAAATTTGTAAGATATGTCCCCTTGATATGTTTCAGTACTTGCATATTGGAGACACTAGCCAGTGTATATAACTCATTAGAAAAACTATCACAGACAAGAGAATAAATAATTGATTGAGTAACAGAAAACTCATCAATCAATTATTAACATTCTACAAAGGGCGGTGCATATTCATGTTATATGTGTTATTAATCTCTGAGTTCAAGTTCGGACTTTTAGTGGTGTAGCACCGAATTAGATAATCATTCATTGATTATCAGGAGCCTTGATTAATAACAGCTAGTAGATCCCTAAATTAGCTCGAGATAATGAATGATAATGAATGAGACAATTTCAGTTGATAACGACTAGTGAGTTATATGGTCTTGGGCTTTGGGCTAATGTTTTTACTCAGAGCACATAGGACATTGTTGGGATTTTCTCTTTCACCAAAGCTCAATTGGGCCTAGTATGTAAGAAGAACTCAAAAAACCTAGAGCTCATTTATCTTAGGGATAGAGTTTCTCGGAACCCATATATATTCTACACTTATAGTCATTAGCCTCTAAGGTCTTCGCTTTGTGGTTGCAAAGGCTGAGGTAAGGTTATCTCTGTGATAGTGAGAGAATGCCCACATACCAATCCTATTTGCCTTGAGAGATAGCCTGGAAGCTGCTAACCAGCCTCAAAGATATTATTCATGCAGAGGAGAATAGTTCGTAAAGAGAAATCAAATACAAAAAAATATTGCATAGATCTACGCAATAAAAGATAAACATAAAACAATGATGATCTGTTGCATTATTTTGTGCTCTAACAATTTCGGTATGCCAGTTGAGAACTACTTTTTTACTTGGCTTGGTGATTTTTGCTATCCATCGAGAAGGATCTTACAGGGCTGTACAAATGGTCGAAAATGGACCTTTATTGTAGGATTAATTTTCTTCTCACGAGGAGGGAAATCTTTATCATATTACGAAGAGGAGGGTTTGAAAATCATACAAGGGATTCACTAAGATGGGAGAGATAAAAGTTGTTTGGGTTAGATATATTTTTAGTTACCATAAATATATGAACTTTTTGGTTTTAGTTGTTCTAAAACAAGAGTTTTAGTTTGTGTCCCTTATTCTAAAATTAACATGCCTTATTTTCAACTCATATCTGTTACCTGTCTCGTATAATTTACATAAACATATCAAATTTTAAATTTGGTCAATCCAAAATTTCAATTTTTATTCGTGTAATTTATTTTTTAAAATTGATCATTTTGGTCCTTGCCAAATCAGCGCTCCCTAATCAATTCCTTTCATTTTCTCTCTCAACCAAATGTTCACAATATTAAATTTTTAAAATATAATCTTGTTTTGAGTATTGTCATGTTAATTTTTTATTATTAACATTTGATAATTTCAAAGTTTTTTTGGATTAATTTTAATAATTATCCATTTTTTTATCGATTCCGATACTTACCTAAGTTATTCATTATTTTTAGTTTATAATAATATTTAATAAAATTTTAAACGTCTATTTTAAATTTAATATAAAAAATATAACAATTAAAATTCATATTCGTTTTAAAATCAACATCTAATAAATATAGCATTCATGTACAATAAATATTGATATAATTAGTATAATATAATAATGTTAGTAAAAAAAAGTCCTGAGTTGAATTGTATAAATGTTATAAGATAGTCAAAATATATTTATTATAAATGCATTAAATTATATTAGTTATTTAAATACTTAATACTTTTTTTAAAAGTTAAAGAGTAAATATTTTTTTTTGGTCCTCAACAAATTTTACGATACCCATTTTTGTCCTAAGCAAATCAAAAGGACCATCGTGGTCTTTAAGAAATTCAAAATGGATCAATTTAGTTGAAATCGTGGTTCCTCACAAATTTAAAAAAAAAATTATATTAGTTTCTAAAAGGACTAAAATGGATCTATTTTAAATTTTTTAAAAATTACGATAGACTTTTTTATTTGCCAGAAATTAAAACGGACATCATAAAATTTGTTGAAGATTAAAAAAAATATTTACTCAGAGTTGTTAAAATGTATTCTATATTCTTTTTTATTTTGTTAACACTTACCATAGCCAAGACCTAGCACAGCAAGCAAAGTGAAGAGTGTGTTTAGTGAGCATCAGATATCGAGGGTGTTTGTAAGAAGGTACAAAGAAAAGATTGATGAATTTTCATCACGAACGAGGGAAGAATAACTATGATGATCCTTCTAAATATGCTCTCTCGGGAATGAACCATCCAATCTCAATCTTTTTGCACCTCCACCTAGGGATATATAATAGTTTTAATTTAATTAAATAATTAACCTCTCTCTCTCTCTTATTTACTGTCAAGTCACACATCTTAAATAAGACACTATGTACCTTCCACTCTGCCAAGTCCTAACCTACCATGCTTCTTCCCCATTATCCATCTACCCTGCACCGTGTTACATACTCAACACTCATGAGACTTAACTTTCAAGTTTTCAACGGTGATTCTTTCTACCAAGTTTGCTTTGTCTTCATGTTGGTCTAACAAAGGGTTGCTTACAGAGCTTATTGGCATTCTGTCCACCTCCACTTCCTACTCTTCTTATCAATATAATGGATCTCTCTCTCTCTCTCTCTCTCTCTTGGCCACGAATATGTGGAGGTGGGCATAACTGTCAACTGAGCTCTGTTGGTTTCTCTTTGTAAAGCCTTCGTGATATGATACTTTTGAGTTTTATCTGCACCTTTCTTTACACACACTTCTGAAAGGTAAAAGAACCCAACTTTTTTTTTTATTTTAGTTATTATTTATTTATTTTTTCTATTCTTCTTCATATTGGTGTTTATGCAGGATCCTATTATCTACTTACAAAAAGTTTCTTTTAAATCAGAGATAAAGAGAAGGTTATCACGCCTTAACTCACTTGTTTGTATTATTAGGGTGTGTCCTCACTCAATCTTATATATTAGGTGGTCGTTGGTATTATTATTAACTTTATCTTTATTATTAAGGTTATCACCCTTGTTTCTGGTTTCCTGTGGCTTTTATTCCTCTTCCTCTCTTCGGTGATCTTTCAGAGTTGTGTTGATGGTGAAAGTTCTAATTTTTCCACTTGATGCTGTGTAGTAGCAATTTGTGGTGTAGGTTTTCATGAGAGAGGGTCGTCTCTTTTTCATCGCTTTATTGTGGGATGTGAATTCAATAATTTTTCCATGCCTTTTATAATAAAGCTAAAGGTTTTTGCATAATTTTTGTTAAGTTTACAGAAAAGATTTTCTCCTTTTGACTAAATGATTTCAAGTTGATATTCCATGATCTGACATAGTTATCTTCATCTTGTTGAATATCATTTCATTTGATGACCAACTGAGAAAGGAGATCTCAGTATCCGCGATTTCATGCATGATTCTTGTCAGTGTTTGCCTTACTGCCATTTCTCATCGAAAAACCACAATTTGCTTGTTTTATTCGTATTGTTTATTTGCTATAAAATAGAGCAGGTTCAGACTTAGCATAAAAACTTGTGGCCAACCCTTCCCCTTCTCTATTGTCGAGTACGTTTCTCTGAACGTCAGGGTAGGCTCATAATTGCAGATTGACACTCTTATTCAATACAAAAAAGCACACTCTTTCATGGCGCGTGAGGTTATACCAGGTCCATCCAAAGTTTTGCTCGCTCCCCTTTTAATTTTTTTAACATGGATGTGGAAAGAAATCACGATGTTGGGAATCATGATATTAGATCAATGATAATAAAGAAAAAAAGAAAAAAAATATTAAAATAGGTTGTTAACAAATCACAATCGCTTATTCATCTTTGTATGTTATTAGTCATTTTATATGATCATGGTTTTTTTTTTTTTTTTTTTGAGATTACAAGGAATTGAACACTCCACACTATTAGGCTAACCTTAATGGTCGCTTTTTTTTTTTTTTTTTTTTTTTTTTTTCAAACAAGACGATCTATTTCCAATTTTTTTTAGAAATATATGAGTATGTTTGAAATGTATTTTTAAAAATAGGTTTTTGTTTTTGAGAAAAAAAAATTTATTTGAAAGGTTTGTTTTATAAAAATAATTCTGAAAATGATAATTATTTTTTAGTCTTTACTACCAAATTTAAAAAATATCTGAATTGTTTTTTATTGTATATTTTGATTTTTAACTTTCAAAATAAAAAAATGCAAAAAATATATTTATTTTATTAAATATTTTATAAAATAATTTTAAGAACTAAAAAATAGAACATAATTAAGCAAACCCTCTATATTCAGATCTTATATATTTTGTTTTCATAATTCGATTTTCTATGATCCGACTTTTCAGAGTTTAAACCACCACTTTTAACCATTGTCATGATGCCTAGTGTGATTTATGTGTTGGGGTACAACACAAATATGGAACTTATCCCAAATGGAGGGACCTATATTGCCACCCTCAGCTATCCTTAGGGTTTCTGTTTATTTGTTTTATTTTATTTTTCTTGATTGAGGGAATATATAGGCAAATGAGTGACGAATAGCGATGCATTAAGTTGTGTTGATGATAATAATGACTTGGATTTGTTCTCCAAAAAACAAAAATAAATAATGACTTGGATTGGAAATGTTATTGGTTCGTGTAAATGTGAGAGAGAATGGCGTCTCAAACTTCGGGGTGTGCTTGAGCTGTATTATGTACTATGCAGCTTACAGCTAACGGCGAAGCGCATTTTGAAATTTGTTCAGTGTACGACTCCACTGAGTGCTAGGAATTTAGCTTAATTATTGGGACCATTTCATTATTATAGCATGGAAGATGGAGCTTCCGTTCACACTGATCCCAGGGATATTGGTGGAATAGATCATTAGTCTCTTTCTTTTTTCTTTGTTACTTACTAACAGATCTCAAAGTTTTATTTGGTTCCTTTTTTGAACACTAAACCATACACTTAATCAACGATGGAGTTTTTAGAGACGCAGCATGAATAGGCCGTACATTCAACAAGGTGAGCCAAGGTCTCGATTCAGGAAGTTGGTGAAAGTATAGATATTTCATAACACTGCAAAAAGTGGGTGTTTTGTTTCCCCTGAGATCATTAGTCACGGCCTTTTTCTTGAGGGTGGGTGCATGCTCTCTTGATTGGTTGCATTTAATTAATATTCCATTCTTTTATTAGCATCGGTTTTAATTCTTATTTACTTCTAAAAACTTTTTAAGAAGTGATTAGTCCAATATAATTACTGGGCTGAATCATTCATCGTTGAGCCTGCAATGCTAGTTATCTGGGCCTTGACTAGGGTTGTTACTGTGACTCTGTGAGAAATGCATATGTGGGATGGGCATATGATTGGTGGGGATGAGTTGCGAGATGTTTGACCTACTTTGGATATTGACGATGATTTGAGGAGATGGGGGTCGGTAAGTATTTAGGGGGGGTTAAGTATTGATAGGAACATGATCATACCTGGGCTTAGTCCTAGTTATGCCGCCTTAGGATGGTGGTGTTCATTCTTATTGGTGGGCCGAAGCAGACTTTGCAGGCTCTCCGGTGAATTGGATGACTATGGCCACACTAAATCTTTGCATTTTTGGTTATTGGCCATGTGAGGGGTACTGGCATTTTGAACCGCTAATGTCGTGTGGCTGCAATTAGGGTTGGCAAAACGGGCCAACCCGATCCAACCCGCGTTCAACCCAAAAAAAACGAGTCGGGTTAGGGTTGGCTCGAAAAATAAACGAGCTAGAAAACTCAACCCAACCCGACCCGAGTCGGGTTAGGGTTGGCTCACGCGTTGGCTCGAAAAAATGGAAAAATAAAATAAAATTTCATTGATGCTGTAACTTCTAAATTTTTTCCCTAAATTATTAATTCATTCAACACAAAGACATTATACAGATAAATCATAAAAAATTCCTTTTGCATTTGGACTTGGATTTATTGGCAGTTGGCACCATATTCACACTGTCACACATACTATAAAAAAAGGTCTTTAATGCACGGTTTTGGACTTATTGGCAGCTGCAGGGTATTTTCGTTTGGGTCTTTGGAATTGGGATTTTAGGTTTTAGTTTTTCACTTTATCTTAATTAATTTTTATACTTTTATATTAAAAAAAATCATAACCGCGAGCCAACCCGTTTGACCCGTGGGTTGGCTCGATTTTTTTCGAGCTGAAACGAGTCGGGCTGACTCGAGTTACTAACTCATTTTCCCTAACCCAACCCGGCTCATTTTAGCCGGGTTACGTTCCAACCCGATGGGTTGACTCATTTTTGCCAAGCCTAGCTTCAATTGATTGAATAGCTAGTATTGTATGTGAAGAGGTTGCAGGATCATCAAGATATACAAGTGGTTGCAAGCTTTCTATTTCTTTATGTTGTTTTCTCTATCTCGATCGAATTGAAAGGCCTGATATCAATGGTACCTCGCATAAACCAGAAATAGAATAATTAAATAAAATAAAAATTAAATCAAAATAACAAAAAGTAAATCAAATAATAGAAAATGAAGGTCCAATTTAAAGTTTCTATAGCTACTATTAGTGTTGAAATAAGACTAATCCTTGGTAACGGCTCAAAAAAATTATTTTGGATTAAGCAAGTGTATCGATTGTATAATAATAAAGCGATTGAGTAAAAATATTGTCCCACGAAGATTAGATTCGCTTAAGTTGGACAATTTGATCTTAGAAAGTTAAATGAAAACTAAATTAAAAGTAAAGCAAGAAAGCAGAAATTGAGTTTATTAACAATCAAGAAAATGTAGTTAGAGTTTTGATTTTTCCAATCTCCTTTTTATGTTCTGAATTAAAAAATTTAATTAAATATTTTTTTATATCGTTAATCAATTTATCTAATTTAAGCTAAAACTCAATTCCTTGAAATTCTAACCCTTTACTCACTTAAGGAAATCCTAATTACTTGGTATTTATCAAAAGGATTTAAGCATTAAAATCAAAAAATCATAAAGATTGCATAATTCACATGTCTATTCCTAGAGTCATACAAATTAATGATGAATTATCAAGCCTGATTCATGTACTAACATCTTTATTGTCATACATGAATCATAAGTTAATTTACAAGATTACGAGCTCATAGAAGGTATGAAGAAAATATAAATTCATTCAATATAAAAAGGAAAGATTGTATTAAAGATTATACAAAAACGCAGACACATTATTGAGTTCCATCTATTCTTAACTACAAAGAAAACTAGCATAACATAGTAGGAATAATAATGAAAGAAAAGGTAAAGGCTTCCCCAAACTCCACTGATGTGATGGCACAATGAATCTTCACAATCTCCAGTGTAATCTCGCCTCTAACTCGTTTTCGACTCTCAAAAGCATGAAGAATGTGCTTCTCCGATGTAAACGGTGCCTCCGATGTCAAGAACTGCCAAAATTGATCAACAACTATGGAATTCCTCTAAGGAATAACTTAAATAGGTGGATGAATTATTGTTTTAGGTAAACGCAACGAGCCTTAATTGGATCATAAACGAGCGCTACAACGCTTAAATGGGTGCTACAATGCGCTAAGACGACGTCAAGTTTCGTAACTAGCATCTTAAATTCCCTTAGGGTGTGTTTGGTTGAGGTTTTCTTTTGGGATAGATGGGGAAGTATGGGTAGGTATCCCAAAATGCTATGTTTGGTACAAGTTTATGAAAAAAAAGGTCTAGGAAAGAAGTTTGCATAGGAAACCATATTTCAGTTGATTTTGTGCTCAAATTCACTGTTTAAGAATACCTCTTGATATGTGGTATTTATGGAAAACTAGAGAAGTAGAAAACTGAGAGTGAAAATTGTGACCAAAGTGACCCTCCATTTTGTATTAGAAAACTAACTGTGACATTTTCGTAATTGAACAGAGATCTTTTGTTTTACATAAAATTAAAAATTATTTTCAAGACCATAATAGACTTTCGTAATTTACAGTTATTTTAAAAACAGGGACATTTTCGTAATTGCCACTTATTTCCCCATCTATATTTTACCTCAAACCAAACATAGACTTTATAAATCTTACCTAATTTGCCCGGTTAAATTTTTTCCAACCAAACAACTTTTTTTACATTTTCTTACCAAACTCATTTTTCAACCATTTTCCTATCAATTACATTTTCCTAGTATTCAAAAAATTTCTTCTCAACCAAACGCCCCCTTAGAGTGTGTTGAAACGCGCTCTCACTGGGAATTTTTCACGTACTAGTGCATTAAAATGTGCTTTGGCAAAAAGAATTGGCTTGCTTCACGTGATTAACGCATTAAAATGAGCTAACACGCTCATTGACAAAAAGCACATTATTTTCGTGTTTTGAGCAGAACTTGGAGCTATATTCGTCTAATTGATGTGATCTTGGTCTTGTTGGAAAGATAAAAGAAAGATTTACAATTTCTATGCAGAACACAAGATCCAAATTTATCATCTTTGTTACGAAAAAGTGGCCGAAAAATTGCTTCAGGGAGATTTTCACTAAATCATTATTCCTCACTTATCTCTTTAAGTCTTTTTAGTTTAACCATTGCACCAATTCAGCTCAATTGTCCTACAAAACAAGCAAGAATCATTCACATGAGTCAATAATTCACAGTTAATACTTTTTTAGCCAAATGATTCTAAATTTTCATGCTTTTGATTAGATATTAGAGTGATTTTAGTTTTTAAAAACATGATTAACTACAAGTGTATTATGAAGCAATGGTCTTTGGGCCTTATAGGCCTTGCATTGGTTTGGGCTTCCAATCCCGCATGAGATGAGTTCAGATCAAGAAGTTTTTTTTGTTGATTTTTTTTAAATTAAGTAAATTCAAGCACACAAAAGTAGTTAAAATTTTAACAAAATATACAAGAATTTGTTTGATGAAATAAACAGTTGACAGTCGAAATCTTAGGAAAATGGAAGAATATTTATTGAATGGATCGGAGTAATCATTCCAATAGAATTGCTTTTATTCTAGCCATCATCGAGAGACAATTGATTTGAAAGGTCCCAGACTTTAGTATTAATTCAACATTATATTGATTACTTATTTGAATATTTTAAGAATAATGATAACGTATTGCCTATGACACACTAAATCATTATCCATTGCCAATCACAGGTTGAGTAATTGCTTATCCATTAATGGGCTACAAGGCCCATATGTTAGTTCTTGTTCTTTCATTTGAAATGGATGCTCTGTTAGAGTATCTACTGCCACTCTTTTGTCATGAAAACCATTTGTTGGAACTAGGTTAAAAAAGGGAGATGATCTTTTTAGATTTGCATAATTGTTATCGTTAAGAGTTAACATTGAACAAGGATATTAACTTTGGTGGTGACACTAACAATAATGATGATGCCGACAATATTGAAGTGGACTGTGAGAACTTTTTTGATTAATCTAAGCCAAAACTTCATGCAGCAGAAACAATACGAATTAATACTAGTTGGTGAATATAATTAAGGTAGAGAAAAATCGGGATTTTGCTTTTTGCTTTTTCTTTTTCGTCCTACTGATGTGGAAGCACCTTTGTATATAAAACGATGTGAAATCTACAGTGGTCGAATATATGGCAGAGCAAAATAGGGTTTTCGATTCCCCCTTTACTATTGATGTGGATTCACCCTCTCTTCCGGATGGCCCAATAACTCTGTAGTCCAAAGGTCAGGGCCCAATCTCAACCCAAGATCCACGTCAGCCCTATCAGCTGAGATAATACCCCAACTCCCAACAGGGTGACTCTCCCAACAGGAAGCACCAAAATATCCTACATTGGGACCATAACCTCCAAAGGCAGTCGCCCCAGATGCCATAAGGGAAAATTGCCCCCTTTGCCCCACGCTGACACCACCAGGTATAGAGGGCGCAGCGCTGCTACAACAGTAGCGCCTGCCACACCCAACACTGCCACCGATAGTGAATCCCAAGAAGGGTTGACTCCCTTCTCACCAATCCACACCAGGTGCACACCACCCTCCCTTATAAATAGCCCCATGGGCATACCATGAAGTTATCTTATGTATCGTTATTCTGCTCATTTACTTTGAGTCATATTATCACTTACTTATCCATTGTTGATTGCTTGCTTATATTTGGCAAAATACCTCTTAGCTTGGTCTGTACCTATGCCAAGGGTATTATCCATACAGTGACTCATCCCTGAAGGGAACATAGTGGACTTGTAGATCCCAACGGTACACCTTCTATTTAAAACGAAGTGGTTGGTAATATATGCAGATCGAGGATAATGATTTTCAAGTTTATGACTTAAAGATACTTGTAATGAATGACTTATGTTTGGGTTCGAAGTTTTTCATTAGATCAACACTCTTGAGTAACATTGTTAGTAATATTATTTGGTTGTTACAATATCCTTCTCCATATATATATATATATATATATATATATATATGGGAATGATCCGTTTACAAACTTTTTTTGAATTTTTTTACAAATTACACTATGAACATAGTATAGTTTGTAAACAAAAAAGTTTGTAAATATAACCTGCCCCATATATATATATATATATATATATATATATATAGGCAGGATCCTTTGACACCGGTGTCATATTTGAAGTTTGACACCTCATCAGTGAGCCGTTAGATCAAAAAAGATTAACGATTCTGATTTGTAAGCATGTGACACCATTGATATTTTTTTATCTAACGACTCTCAGATGAGGTGTCAAATTTCAAAATTTGACACTGATGTCAAATGATCCTACCTCATATATATATATATATATATATATATATATATATATATATATATATATATGAGGAAGGATATACTTACCACAAAAAAAAATTACAACCTTTACAACCAACCTAATCACAATTAATTTCCATCAATCTAACGGTTATAATTTATTGAAAATTATTAGGTCGTATTTATTAAAAGTTATTAATTTCCAATAAATTATAACCGTTAGATTGACAGAAATCAATGGTGATTAGGTTGGTTGTAAATGTTGTAAACTTTTTTGATGGTAAGTATATCCTGCCCCTATATATATATAGGGGCAGGTTCTTTTTACATCAGTATAAGACTAATAAGTCTTACACCACATCTTAACCGTTGATCAGTTAGTATTTGTAGTATAATTAATGATTAATTAATATTAATTAATTCATATGACTTCCTAAATTATAACCATTGTATGTACGAAAATCAATGGTTGAGATGTGATGTAAGACTTATTAGTCTTACAGCGGTGTAAAATGATCCTGATATATATATATATATATATATATATATATATATATATATATATTCAACTAGCTAAATGATTAAATTTTAAGAACTCAAATGGGAGATATATAAAAAATTATTTAATTATTGAGTTATTTTGGCTTCTTTTGGTATGGGGAAGACAATAAAAAATGGAAAAAGTATGTATCTTTAAAAGAATAATCTTTTTAAATCAAAATAGTGTATTTTTTTGAAATTTAAATTAAAAAACTTTTCCTTTTATTCTCTCTTCCATGTTTTATTTCTTTATTTTTCTTAAAATGATATAAGTGTGTGTCCTTTAAAATAACACACATTTTTCCCATAAAAGATATACCAAAAGTAATTGTGAAAGGTAAACACTACTATTATTTTTATGTATTTTTATTTTTGTATCCATGATGTGTTCTGCCTTGTAATTTTCTAGACTATAGTTTTATGACCATTGAATCTGTTGCCTATGTACTCCCTATTTCAACTTTCACTCTCTTGAGTTTTCTTAACTTAAGTTCATCTCCCATTTTGGAACAAATCTTTGGCGCTATTGTTTTACCATACATTTTTTCTACAAAAAATAAAATGTGAGAATTTGAAGGAAAGTATGTAATTTTTTTTGAATCTAAATAGAATCAAAATTTTCTAATTTAAGAAACTGCTATACCGAGTTTGGTATAACAACAATACCAAAGAAAATTTCCCAATGTTGGTTTTACTTGGCCACTTTATTACACTTATAACTACTTATTTTCTATTTATTTTTGTGCAACTTTATTTATCGCACAAGTGTTTATTCTTCGTTGGTTGGTTGGCGTTAGTACTTGCAGTTAACATGGAATTCTCAGAAGAATGGAAGTCCTTCTTCCCGATCGGTGCATCCTCTATAGCCCCTCTTCTTCTATCTGAATCTAACTCTACTGCATTGGGTCCCATCCTATTTAACCCTGATCCTCACTCACTCACTCACCCTTCTCTTCTCTTCTCCTCTTTTCAACCTCTCTCTTGCCCCCACTTCATCTCCTTCCTCATCTCTCACCCTCTCGATTCCTTCTCTCCTCTGTGAACTTTCTTCCATTCTTCCCTCCACTGCTTCCTCCATTGCCTCCCTTTTTTCCTCGCCATCATGAAAATGACACAACTTCTTATTTCCTCCACAATCGCATCCACTTCCTCAACTACTCTGATCGCCCAAGCGTCGTCGTTTTCTTCCCTATCGGTGCCAATATGAGAAAGTTGGGTTTTTTATATTGTATGTTAAGGATTCTAAGTTGCATATTCAGCTTGATAACAATGGCAATATTTTTCGGGTTGCTAGTGGATCCTCTCACCGAATCTTGAGGATTTCAGTGAACCCAGTTGTTGATTTTGGTCTTGGAGTCTCTAGTTTGTTGGATAATCCTTCTCCTATTATTGGGTATTTGTTGGCTTCTACACTTTATTCTGTTTATTGGTTTGTTCTGAAGCATAATTCGGTTTTGGAGAGGCTCAATGTGCTTTATTTGGGTGGTAAAGTATTTAAGACTTGGCTTGTTGGAGTCCTCATATACTGGAAGAGAGCATGGTTTTTTTGGAAAATGACCAGTTGTTCTTGTTTGATTTGGAACCTAATAGTTCAAGTGCGAATTTCAAGGGAACTAGATTGAGAGTACCCTGGAATGATTCAGGTTTTTCCAAAATCAAAGTATGGCTGAGTTGTGAATTTAGTTGGCACCCAAGGATTTTGATTGTTGCACGTTCTGATGCCATTTTTTTGGTTGATTTTGTTGGGCTTCCTCCTTCAATACTAAGCCCAAACCCATAGAAAGGTTTCCTAAAAACCCTAAACCCTAGATCTCACCTCCTCTATATATTCATCAGTTGTGGGTGGAGGCTAGGTTAGATGAAAAAATATATTTGAGAGACTCTTGAGTGATACTTGAGAGATTTGAGAGCAAAGCTTTACGCTTTGTGTTTGAGAGATCTCTAGAGAGTTTGAGTGAAACATCTCTAGGGAGGTTTGATTATCACCATTGTTGGAGAGGTTGAGTTAACTACCACATTGGTGAATTTGATTATTTGTAACCATTATTTTCATAGTGGATTTTTGATCTGGACTAGGTCCCGTGGGTTTTTACTTCTTCATTGGAGAAGGTTTTCCCACGTTAAAATCTGTTTATTTTTCTTCTCTCTCTCTCTCTCTCTCTCTCTCTCTCTCTCTCTCTCTCTTTCTCTCCTATTTGCGTTTTTTATTTTTCGCTGCGCTGCTCGACCTGGTGAAGTTTAGGTCGAGGTATTGCCGAGATCCGAGATCAGGATCTTGCTGATTGACTTCCGCACAAAAAGGCTACTTAGCCAAGCTTGAGGGAACCGAATTCCCATAAGTGGTATCAGAGCCCGGGTTTGACGGGTTCTGAGGGAGACGAGATGGAAACCAGTGGCATAACCAATGATGGAGACATGTTCAAGCTGACCCCAGACAATTTCACCTATTAGAGACCGATGATGGAAGATCATCTCTACTACAAAGATTTACACGAGCCCATTATCTGTGATGGGAGACCGGAAGGCAAAACTGATAAGGAGTGGGAGATTCAGAGTCGTAAGGCGGTAGCTACAATCAGAAAATATATTGATAAAAGCCTCTTTGAGCACGTGTCCGAGTTTACAAACGCGTACGAGTTGTGGACGAAGTTGGAGTCTATGATTCAGAAGAAGACTCCTAGGAACAAAGCACACCTGGTTCACCGACTTGTGAAGCTGGAATACAAGGATGGCATGAGCATGATTGAACACCTCAATACCTACAAAGGTATTGTGAATCAGCTGTCAAAGGCTGAGATGAAAATTGATGATGATGCAGGCCTTGCTGCTGTTGAGCTCGCTGCCAGAAAGCTGAGATACTCTGGTGGTGACCTTGAATAATTCGACTCCAGATGGAAAATTGAAGATGGATGTCGTGACAGACAGCCTCCTGGGCGAAGAATCCAGGAGAAGAGAACGAGGTATTTCGAGCACGACTGAGGCCAACGTTGCTGATAATAGAGAGAAATCTGACTCCCGGGGTAGAAGCAAGAGTCGGGGTCGAGATCGTGATAGAAGAGGAAAGTCCAGAGGTCGATCAAAGCCGAAAAATGAGTTGAAGTGCTTTTACTGTGGAAAGACAGCTCATAAGTAGCCAGACTGTTGGACCCTACAGAATGACGAGAAGAACGGCTCTGTGAAGCCGGATCAGATTATTCCCAAGAAGAGGGAAGACAAGAGCACCACTGCGGTGGCTGCCAACTCGGATGCCGAGATATTCCTCCTTGGTGAGGATAATTATTTGAATGTTGCATATGATGACTGCACCTGGATTGTTGACTCCGGTGCCTCCTTCCACGTTACTCCACACACAGGTTTTTTCTCCTCTTATCGAGGGGGTGATTTTGGAGTCGTAAAGATGGGAAATCAAGTGACCAGCAAGATTGTTGGTGTCGGTGATGTAATCCTGACTACAGATGTCGAGTGCCGACTTGTGTTGAAAGATGTAAGGCATGTTCCTGACATGCGACTAAACCTAATCTCGGTAGGCAAGCTTGATGATGCCGGGTTAGTGAACTATTTCGGTAGTGTTAGATGGAAGCTGGCCAAGGGAAATTTGGTCATGGCCCGAGGTAAGAATAAAGGCTTCTTGTATATGATGCAAGGAAAGATTAATGGCAGAGAAGCCAATTCTGTCCGAGATGAACCTAGCTTGGAGCTATTGCACAAGCGCCTCGGCCACATAAGCGAGAAAGGGCTCCAGATCCTGAACAAGAAAGGATTACTGACCAAGTTGAAAGGCCAAGCGTTGGAGAGTTGAACGCACTTCCTAGCTGGAAAGCAGCATCAGGTTTCTTTTTTGAGACCGGATAAACCCAGACGACACATGTATATTATTGGCCTCGTCCTTACTGATGTCTGCTCCATGTCGGAAAGATCCCTTGGAGGAGCTCAGTACTTTGTTTCATTTATTGATGACCATTCCCGTAAAGTGTGGGTATATTTGTTGAAGTATAAAGACCAGTTACTCCAATCCTTTAAAGAATTCCATGCTATGGTTGAAAGGGAGACTGGCAAGAAATTGAAGGTGGCCCAATCTGACAATGGTGGTGAGTATTGCGGCCCTTTTGATGCATATTGCAGAGCGGCCGGGATCTGACTTGAGAAGACGCCCCCCAAGACTCCACAATTGAATGGACTTGCTGAGAGGATGAATAGGACTATTGAAGAGAAGGTATGAAGCATGTTATCCAATGCTGGGTTGCCGAAATCATTCTGGGAAGAAGCCGTCAGAACTGCTGTTGACTTGATCAACCTCTCACCATCATGACCACTTGAAGGAGAAATTCCAGAAGAAGTCTGGACAGGTCGTAAAGCGTCCTATAATCAACTGAAGGTGTTTGGATGCCGAGGTTTCGTGCATATCCCTAAAGATGAAAGGGCAAAACTTGATGCGAAAACAAAAGAATGCATCTATCTTGGTTCACCGAGATGTGAGTTCGGGTTCTGACTTTGGGATTCAATCAATAAGAAGATAGTGAGAAGCCGAGATGTGATCTTTCATGAAGATGAGAACATTCATGACATCTCGAAGCCCAAAGTCCGGGTTACTGTCAGACGTGAACAACCCATCCCTCCTGTCTGAGCTGAAGCATGGGGAGAAAATCAAGAGAATAAAGAAATTGAAACAAGCTGATGATGACCAAGACACTGAGGTCCGAGTTGAAGATGAGATCCAGGATGAGAATGATGAACCGGGTTCTCAAGTTGAAGAACAACCGAGATATCCAACTCGAGAAAGAAGACCCTCTACAAGATACCCATCTGATTAATACATCATTGTTGCTGAAGACGGTGAGCCTCATAGTTATGATGAGGCTATGACGAGCTCAGAGAAACAAGAATGGGAAAAGGCAACGCAAGATGAGATGAAGTCTCTGCACGAGAATTAGATTTATGAGCTGACCAAGTTGCCTGAAGGAAGATGAGCACTGAAAAATAAATGCGTCTACAACATCAAGAACGAAGAGAACGGGCAGAAGCCGAGATACAAAACCCGGATTGTAGTGAAAGGCTGCAATCAAAAGAAGGGTGTAGACTTTGAGGAGATTTTTTCTTCTGTAGTGAAAATGACCTCGGTCCGAACTGTGTTAGCCATTGCGGCTTCTATGGACCTCGAGGTAGAACAAATGGACGTGAAGACAGCATTTCTTCACGGTGATTTAGAAGAAGAAATTTATATTGAGCCACCCGGAGGGTTCCGAGCTCCATACCAAGAAGACTTGGTATGTCGATTGAAAAAGAGCCTTTATGGCTTGAAGTAAGCACCTCGGCAGTGGTACAAGAAGTTTGAATCATTCATGACTGATCATAAGTTTGAGAAGACAGAAGCCGACCACTGCGTATTTGTGAAGAGGTATGAGGCCGGGGATTTTTTGATTTTGTTGTTATATGTCGACGACATGCTTATTGTAGGGAAAGACAAGTAGAGGATAGCCGCCCTGAAAAAGGCGTTGAGCTTGTCCTTTGCAATGAAGGACATCGGCCCTACAAAGCAGATTCTCGGAATCAAGATTATTTGAGAAGATTCTGAAGAGATTCAGCATGGACAAAGCCAAAACAGTAAGCACCCCCCTAGCCGGACACATAAAGCTAAACCAGAAGCAGTGTCCGAGATCTGATGAAGACAAAGATGAGATGATGAAGGTCCCGTACCAATCCATCGTCGGAAGCTTGATGTATGCAATGGTTTGCACTAGACCCGACTTGGCGTATGCTGTTGGAATGGTAAGCCGGTATTTGTCAAACCCTGGCAAAGAGCACTGGGAAGCAGTGAAATGGATATTCAAGTACCTCCGAGGTACGACCGACTTATGTCTCCGATTTGGAGAAGGAAAAGCCGAGTTGCAAGGCTACTCGAATTTTGATTTAAGGGGAGATTCCGACTCGAGGAAATCGACAACGGGATACATGATGAGATTTGCCGGAGAAGCTGTCTCTTGGCAATCAAGACTTCAGAAATGTGTTGCACTATCGACAACTGAGGATGAGTACATTGCCGCTACTGAGGCAAGCAAAGAGATGCTGTGGATGAAGAAGTTCCTTATGGAACTCGGCCATGATCAAGACAAGTACGAGCTGGGTTGTGACAATCTAAGCGCAATCCATCTTGCGAAGAATTCGACCTATCACTCCCGCACTAAGCATATTGATCTGAGGTATCACTGGATCCGAGATGTGGTGGAAGGTGGAGAGCTCGAACTCGCCAAAGTGCACACTGACCAAAATTGGTCCGACATAACGACAAAGCCGGTTCTAGCAAAGAAATTTGAAGATTGCTGCGAAGGAGCCGGGCTGATGCTGAAGCCGACGCATTGAAGTCGGAGGGGGAGATTTGTTGGGCTTCCTCCTTCAATGCTAAGCCCAAGCCCATAGAGGGATTTCCTAAAAACCCTAAACCCTAGATCTCACCTCCTCTATATATTCATTAGTTGTGGGTGGAAGCTAGGTTAGATGAAGAAAAATATTTGAGAGACTCTTGAGTGATACTTGAGAGATTTGAGAGCAAAGCTTTACGCTTTGTGTTTGAGAGATCTCTAGAGAGTTTGAGTGAAACATCTCTAGGGAGGTTTGATTATCACCATTGTTGGAGAGGTTGAGTTAACCACCACATTGATGAATTTGATTATTTGTAGCCATTATTTTCATAGTGGATTTTTTATCTGGACTAGGTCCTGTGGGTTTTTACTTCTTCTTTGGAGAAGGTTTTTCCACGTTAAAATCTGTTTGTTTTTCTTCTCTCTCTCTCTCTCTCTCTCCTATTTACGTTTTTGATTTTCCGCTACGCTGCCCGACCTGGTGAAATTCAGGCCGAGGTATTGCCGAGATCTGAGACCAGGATCTTGCTGATTGACTTCCGCGCAAAAAGGCTGCTTAGCCGAGCTTGAGGGAACCGAATTCCCAACAGATTTTAGATTAAAAGAATGCAGTGTGAGTTGCCTAATGAAGATAGAAACATTGTGTATGTATGCTCCAAATGAAGACGAACAGTTTCTTACCTTGTCATGGGCGGGTCCTGACAACTTCTACTTTACCGTGGCTTCTAGTAGTCTTGTAGAAAATTAGAATTCAAACATGTTTCCGTTTTTATTTCCTATTAATTAGGATTGATTATGATTGATTAGGATTGATTATGATTGATTATGATTAATTGTGATTGATTAGAATTGATTGTGATTAGGATTGTGATAGGATTGATTAGTCATCGCTTAGTCATTCTTAGCGATTCTTTCTTGTATAAATACTCACTCATGTAATTTATTCAATATCAATATACAAAAACTTCTTTTCAATATGGTATCAGAGCGGGTTCGTTCCTACCCTAATTCAAATCTGAAATAACCATCCAAACACTTCCATCACCGTCAAACACCTCCTAAACACCGCCTTGAATCTGTCCAACACAGAAACCTAGTTTACTGACCTCCGATCAAAAAAAGTGAGGTGACCATTCGACTCAGAAGGATCCGACGAGTCGACCGCCGCTGGACCCATCGCCGTCAGCCGCTGCACGCGCCACCACGCGCCGCCTTCCAGACGTTTTTTTTCCGTCGCGACTTGCACAGACCTTCTCGCCGGCTTCTCCCCTTCCTGTTCCAGAGGTCAGATCAAAAGTTTACAAAACTTGATTTTTCATCAACGGTCAACCCTTCTCTTTTTATTCATGGCTTCCTCAAAACACTCTTTTTATTACCACGAGCAACCTCCTAAGGCCACTAGTCATGTGGTCCAGCAAGGTACAACTTTCCATGTTGATAGTCAAAATCATTGGATCCTTGATTCTGGAGCCTCTGATCATATGACAGGTAATCTTGGCTTGTTTTGTTCATACACTCCATATTCTGAACCTTCTCGGGTCAAGATCGCCGATGGCAGTTTTTCCCAGATTGCGGGACACGGAACCATTAAACTTTCTGAGCTGATTACTTTGACATCAGTTCTTTATGTTCCTTCTCTGACTTGTAATCTCATTTCCATTAGCAAGCTCACCTCTGAGTTGCATTGCTTTGCTAAATTCTTTCCACATGGTTGTGTTTTTCAGGAACAGGACTCGGAGAGGATGATTGGCAGTGCTAGAGAGGATGGTGGACTTTACTACTTTGAGGAGGATGTGACTCATGAAGCTGTTTTCGTAGAAAAAAACTCTATGTTTCCTTTTGATTCATGTAATGATGTTATGCTGTGGCATCGTAGGCTAGGCCATCCAAATTTTATTTATCTTCAGAAGTTGTTGCCAAACTTATTTATTAATAAAAGTCCAAGTTTGTTTTCTTGTGATATTTGTCAACTTGCCAAGCATACTCGTGCTCATTATCCTTCTAAAGTTCACCATGACTCTTCCCCATTTTCCTTAATTCATAGCGACATATGGGGTCCAGCCCGTGTTAAAAATATTTCAGGTACTCGATGGTTCATTACCTTCATTGATGACCATTCTCGAGTTTGTTGGGTGTATCTTCTAAAGGATAAGTCCGATGCTGCATCCGTGTTTAAAAAATTTCATGCCATGGTTCAAACCCAATTCCAAGTTGCTATACAAATTCTTCGTACAGATAATGGCAAAGAGTATTTTAACTCTATTCTTGGAGAATATCTTTCCCAACATGGCATCCTTCACCAAAGCTCGTGTCCTGACACACCCCAACAAAACGGAGTTGCGGAAAGAAAAAACCGACATCTCCTTGAAGTTGCTCGGGCTCTTATGTTTACCACGAGTGTTCCTAAATATCTTTGGGGAGAGGCAGTTCTCACTGCCTCGTATCTGATAAATCGAATGCCATCTCGCATTCTGAAATTTCAGTCTCCTCTTTCTAGTCTTGTTCGTATCTTCCCTTCCTTCCGAGGTGTCTCCTCCTTACCTCTCAAGTTATTTGGTTGTGTTGTATTTGTCCATATTCGCTCCCATCAACGGTCTAAGCTTGATCCTAAGTCTCTCCAGTGTGTCTTTATTGGTTATTCTCCTACTCAACGTGGCTATAAGTGTTATTCACCCTCTCTTCGTAAGGTCTTTGTCTCTATGGATGTCACTTTTTCTGAGAATGACCCTTTCTTCCCCTCGACTTCTCTTCAGGGGGAGTCTATAGGAGTAGATGAAGATCAGTCATGGGAACCTATTAATGCCACAGTATTACCTCTACTTTTGGAAACAGGGGGAGCTACAGAATCCTCACCATCAGGAGCCTCCTCAAAATGGGGACAAGATTATAGCAGGCGGAAGCCTCCTCAAAGTGTGAATAACCCAGAGCCTCTACACTGCCAGGATTCTGAACCATGTTCTAGTTCCAGCACCCCAATACTTGAGTGTCATGGTGAAAATGATCTACACTTGCCCATTGCTCTCAGAAAAGGTACTCGATCTTGTACTACTCATCCTATTTCTAATCATATTTCATATGGAAAGTTGTCCCCAGGGTTTCGTGCTTTCAATACTATGTTGGATAGTACAAAGATACCGAGAAATATACATGAGGCTCTCAATGATAAAAAATGGAGGGATGCTGTCTTTGAAGAAATGAATGCTTTAGAAAGAAATGGAACTTGGGAGATAGTGACCCTACCCAAAGGAAAAAGGCAGTAGGATGCAAATGGGTGTTTACAATAAAATTCAATGCAGATAATAGCATCAACAGATACAAGGCAAGATTGGTTGCAAAGGGTTTCACTCAGACTCATGGGATAGATTATCATGAGACTTTTGCTCCGGTTGCTAAAGTCAATACCATCCGAGTTCTCTTATCTCTTGCTGCCAATCTAGATTAGCCTCTGCAACAGTTAGATGTGAAGAATGCATTCCTAAATGGTGACTTACATGAAGAAGTCTATATGGATCCTCCACCTGGTTTTGAAAGGGGAAATGAATCAGTGTGTAAACTAAAAAAGTCTCTATATGGATTGAAACAGTCTCCTAGAGAATGGTTCGACAAATTCACACAAGCAGTCAAAAGAAGAGGCTTCATTCAAGCACAGACTGATCATACTCTCTTCCACAAACACTCTAAGGATGGTAAAATTGCTATTCTTATTGTATATGTAGATGATATAATTCTTACAGGTGATGATATTGAGGAATTGAACACCTTGAAGAAATTTCTAGCAGCTCAATTTGAACTCAAAGACCTTGGCACTCTCAAATATTTCCTTGGTATGGAAGTTGCTAGGAGCAAAACAGGCATCACTCTAACACAAAAGAAATATGTTCTAGATCTTTTGTTGGAAACAGGAATGTTAGGGTGTAAACCTGCTGAGACACCTGTGGAACCTAATACCAAGTTAGGTATTGAAGATGGGAATGAGGTGGATAAAGAACAATATCAGCGATTGGTTGGTAAACTAATCTACTTATCTCATACGCGTCCTGACATTGCCTTTGCGGTGAGTATGATTAGTCAATTCATGCACTCACCCAAGGAGAAGCATCTTAGTGCAGTCTATAGGGTGCTTAGATACCTCAAGAATACTCCAGGAAGAGGATTATTCTTTAAAAAGGGGTATAAAAGGACAATTGAAATCTACACTGATGCAGATTGGGCAGGCTCATCAGTAGACAGAAGATCTACCTCAGGCTATTGCACCTATGTGTGGGGAAATCTTGTTACTTGGAGAAGCAAAAAGCAAACAGTGGTTGCAAGAAGTAGTGCTGAAGCAGAATTTCGAGCTTTAGCTCATGGAGTTTGTGAAGGAATCTGGTTGAGAAGACTTCTTCAAGAGTTGAAGATTTCATATTCCCTACCAATAAAACTATATTGTGACAACAAGGCAGCTGTTAGCATTGCTCAAAATCCTGTGCATCATGATCGAACAAAGCACGTGGAAGTTGATCGTCACTTCATCAAAGAAAAATTAGATGATGGAAGTGTGCATTTGATATATGTTCCAACCAAAGAGCAAACGGCAGATGTCCTTACCAAGGGCCTACACCGTCCAGCATTCGAAGACTTGATTGGCAAGTTGGGAATGATCAATATTTACCTCCCAACTTGAGGGGGAGTGTAGAAAATTAGAATTCAAACATGTTTCCGTTTTTATTTCCTATTAATTAGGATTGATTATGATTGATTAGGATTGATTATGATTGATTATGATTAATTGTGATTGATTAGAATTGATTGTGATTAGGATTGTGATAGGATTGATTAGTCATCGCTTAGTCATTCTTAGCGATTCTTTCTTGTATAAATACTCACTCATGTAATTTATTCAATATCAATATACAAAAACTTCTTTTCAATAAGTCTTTTACTTCTCTGTGATGTAGGGAAGCCTTTGATGCCAGTATTACAATGGGTACATGGTATTGACAGACCATGCTACGTAACTGTATTAAGCTTGTCTATGTTGAGGTCCCACTCAAGGGAAGATACTTTTAAGTTGGCTTCTGAATCTGGATTTTGCATTTTATTGGGATCGTTTTTGAATTGTGAGTTCAATATCTTTTGCTATGGATCTACATTGCGATTTCAAAAAGGATCTATTGCTTTGAAGCTTTCAAAGATTAATAACACCACCTTCTGTGCTTGAGGGCTTCCATTTGAGATCAATTTTTCTAGTTTTGAGTCTCATTGTGGAAGTTGTCTCTTAAGGGAAAGAGTTGTCTAAGGATGCTCTTCCTGAGTGGATTGATTGGCAGCTAAAGAAAGAGATAGCTTTGGGATTTGGCATTTTATGCAATGACCTTGCTGCCTTACTTTGTGAACCAAATGAACATGGTGGTTTTACATTGATAAGGCTAATGTCATCAGGAAAGTTCGAATTGCAGAGGTATCATGCCTCTTGGGCTCCTGCTAAAAACTTAATAGATTGCCATGAACAGGTATACGTTTGGACATACACTTGCTATATCCAATGAGTGCAGAGAAATATAAATTTCCAAAATTTCTTCATTACTTAAAATTGGATTACCTTTATGCATATTCTAGTGGTAATCTTACTCAATTCGTATTTACAAAAATAAAAGATACCTGCATGGATGCTCAGGACAAATAACCTTTTGCAGCAGAAGTGCATGAGTTCTTGTGTGAGAAATTACATGCTTGTGGATTTGGCCAATCAAGATCATGTCCTGCAATTATTGCTGTTTTTAATGATGTCAAGCTGCCAGCAAGCTTCCATGAGATTGCTTTAAGAAGATTGTGGGCTGATTTGCCTTTGGAGCTATTACAGTTGGCATTTTTGAGTTCTTCTGAATGTCATGAAGTTGTTGGAGACCTAGACCAAAATTGGGTAGCTTTGGAATTTTTAGCTGTTCAAGACCTTTCCTTGGATATAGCTCATACTTCTCATGCTAATAAGGGCCCTTGTTGTCTGGGTGAAGTGGATATAGTACAGACGAGCTGGACGTAGTCTATATTAGGTGAACTAGGATAAATCACCGTGTCAATCTCTTTTCTCTTTTCTCTTTTCTCTTTGTCGATTTTGTGTGATTGTCAATTTCCAACATTCAATTGCCTCCATTTTTTTTAAGGAAATCTTCACCTCACAGCAATAATGACGTTATAGGTCCAGTTATTCCTTTTCCTATTCTACTTGTGCTCAATGAATTTCGCAATGGGTGCTTATATTCGGAAGGAGGTGAATTTTCCGTAGAAGCAGAGTTAGACCTCAAATACAAGGAAGTTATGAAAGTGGCTGCTGAGATTGCACCTTATGGCTCTACGCACCTCAATGATCACGCAATCTCACTTGCTGATTATGGAGAGGAAACTTGGGTTTGTTCATCGAAACCAAAATCTTTTTCGCGACACCATCCAGTTGCATTCAGTTGCAGTGCCCCATACCTTGTACAGGGAAACTCTGTTTTTAGTGATACAATTTATAATGTGTGAGGTTTGTTTTGAGATGATCTCTCTGTATCTTTTTTCATCAATTCTCTTTGATTTCCTTCTTTTAATCATTGGTTGACTACTTACATGACTTCTTTTGTGACATAGTCCAACTGAAATGAGGTTCTTTTTATTGAACTAAACCTTTTGTGCTGGTAGGGGGCTGCACATGCTGTTAAGATGGCTAGAGAATACACTGAAGTGATGATAGAAGAGAAAACCTTGGAGAATCGATTCAATCTTGACTTGGGAGAGAAAAAGTCTAGCAAGAAGGTTATCCTACTGCCAATACATGCTATTTTAAATCTCCAAGAACCAAAATATAGGTGAAGTGACTAGTCAATATAATTCTTATGGTGTTTCTTTCAGGTTGGGGATGTTATCCTACCTACCCTCGTGGACCAAAGGTAGTTCTAAAGAGTTCATCAGTAAGCATAGGGAAGCTCTTGAATCTGATTATGTCTCGGAAAATTGGCATCAATGGATTGACCTCATTTTTGGATATAAACGAAGAGGGAAGGTGGGTGTCATTGCTTGTCCCCCCATCTTGTTTGACTGTTCTTGTAATTTCTGAATCTTATTATTACATTGTTAAAAGTTTTCATTAACTTTTATTGTTGCAGGTTTAACTCTCCAATCTAATCTCACTTTCTTTAATCCTTTGCATGCATTTATTTATGTGGAAGGCTCTAATCTAGTTTGCCCTTGGACATGACCATGATGGTCTCGCATGGTGAAATATTCTTTATGCTTCATTTTATTTTTGAAGAGCAGGGGAAAATAATGTTTTTATTTCTTGTACTGCCTGATATTTTGCATCCATCGTACTTTGTAATATTAGCATCTTGAGTTGCATTTATATTTTTGGGCATGTAAAATCTTTCATTTATATATATATATATATATATATATATATAGGTGTAGGTTATATTTACAAATTTTTTTATTTACAAACTCTTATAAACTATATTATCTTCTCTCAGGAGAACACTAATCACATTATCTTTTCCCGGAAGAACATAGTGCAATTTGCATAAATTTATAAACGGATCATTCCCTCTATATATATATATATATATATATATATTTTAATTCGTACAAAATGACATGCATCGTACCCTTATTTTATTTCCCCCCTTTTTTTTTTTGGTTTTAGTTTATCCTTTAACATTACCAGAAAAACTTTTCTACACACATAACATTTTGTGGAGCCCACACTTTTTAAAGCAAAAAAAAAAACTATGACACGCAAAACGAATCTTTATAACATTACACAATCACTTTTTCTACAACATAACTCTTATAAAACCCTTTTTTTTATCAATAACTGCGACTTGGAAGCTACGTTACATCGTACATGTCAGATCTGGGAGAAGACTAAGAGCCTGTTTGTTTCACCTTTTCCAAAAAATAGCTTTTATCTCTTTCTTAATTTAGAAGTGCTTTTTACAAAAGTTAAAGCTATTTATATTTTTATAAAAATACTTAGTTTTTGAAAAAAATATTTGACTTTTGACTTTTGCTTTTTTTATAAGTTGAAATTTTTAGCTTCTGAAAAAGTAAATTTTTGGCTTTTTTTGTAACTTCTGCTTTTTTTAAAAGCAACATCCAAACGCACTAAAAATGAGATGTGCTTTTTTTCAAGAAAAAAAGCAACTTTTAGAAGAAAAAAAAGTCCATCCAAACGAGCCCTAAAGCATCCATTCATCCATATTTATACATATCAACAAGAGGCAACAAGTTTTTCCAATACACTTAAAAAGATGTGAGATTCATTTTAATTTTTTTTTCTCTTTCCTTATACAGAGACTCACATAAGTTTGTGAATGCAACATGAGATATTTTATCTCCTGTTGCATAAGAAAATATAATCCCTATCAACAAATATCACATTAATTGTTTTCAAACTCTTATAATTAAATCTTAACCGTTAATTTTTATCAATTCAATAACTAATGAATTAATAATTGAGATTTAATAAATTATAACTGTTAAATTAACGAAAATTAACTGTTAAGATTTAGTTGTAAGAGCTTGTACATAATTTAATTTGTAAATATAACCTTTTTCATGTAAAATATATTTTTATCATTATATTATATTTATAAATATTTAAATTTTAATATTTTTATACATATTTTTATGTTTTTTAAATTTTAAAAATTTTGATGAAAGGAGAATTTTTGACTTGTGGATAAACTTCAACACAAGATGCTAAATCATAGGATGTTGGGGTTAGGGTTAAAATAGACCTTACCACAAAGTGGGTTAGGGCCGAATAAGGTTTTGCAGCCTTACTCGCGCGCTACAATCTATTTCGACACCTTTATAAGACACAACAACTTTTGTTAGGCTACGAGGGTAGGCAAAAACAAATAAGAACTTCATCTTTATACTAAGTAACAAAGCATAGACTTCAAATTATATTTTAATCCGTACTTTATCAGTCACATTTGATTTTTAATACTATTTTCTTAAGTGGAAGTTTCTTCAAGTATTAATGAAATATAATGCACAACATGGGTTAAGCACAAACACAAATATTAACCTATGAAGCACCAACACTTCAAAAATCTTGACGTGTCGTGTCCGATACTTTTCGACACTCATCGACACTCCGACACTTCCTGACACTCCAATACTTGTTGCAAAGATTCAAAAAAGGTTTAAAGGTTACGTTGTATTGCATTTTGATTTTCAATTATTAGATTCGTAAGATTACGATTACGATTTTATTGAGTTTAATATAAACATTTTGGAATATTTTATGTTTCTTTGCAAAACTGATGGGTATTATAAGTTTAGCTTTATTTTTTTGTTAAATTATTGAATATTAAATATAATATACACTACATAAATTAAAAATATTATATAATATCAAAACGTGTCCTAACGTGTCAAAAGTTAACAATTTATAGAATTAATGTGTGGGAGTATCGTGTCGTGTAGTATCCTGCGTTCCGTGTCGGTGTCGGTGCAACAAAGATATTAACCATCATTTTCAAATATTCGTAACTTAACAAAATTATTGGTTTTGATACTATTGTTCAGTGTTTTAAAACCCCACCCCACCCCCCGAGTTGACCTGGGTCAACCCTGACTCCTCCCCTATGAGGGTTGGGATCACAAGTTCGACCCTATATGCATATCGACCCTTCCGACCCCCAAAACTCAACCGGGTTTCAGTGACTCCCGGGTCAGAGAGGTCACTGCATGTATTTTTTTTAAAAAAATTCCACGAAACAACATCATTTTATTGAAAAAATAAAATAAAAATGTTTGCAAACCTAAATCTAATCGTTCTCTTCTCTCGCAGCGACCTAGATGTCTTCAATCTTCACCTCGCTACCGTGAATCTTCTAGAAAAGGTAAGAATTTTATCCATTCAAATGAAAACCTTACGGTCGTCGATGGAAAACAAAAACTCATTCTTACTTCCTTTAAATTTTTCTGTCAGAGATCTTCTCAAAAGAGACAGAACCAGGTCAGCGTAGCGACTCAATTAGAATATGAGTTTTGTACTTTGGTATCTTGATACTTTAATTAGGTTGTGTAATATTGACTTGTGGTTGTAATTAGTGAATTATGTTAAGTATATTTTGAATCTTTGATGATTGGTGGTGTGTTTTTTAATATTTTCATATATGATATATATATATATATTTATATTTTTTTAATATATAAAACCGGGTCAGCGTAGTGACTCCGTGACCCCCTGGTTGAACCCGTGACCCCATGACCCCTGACCTCGGCCGAGTCGATGGCCGGGCCGGATTTTTAAACACTGCTATTGTTACGAAATTAGGTACCCTCCATCAATAAGTTAAGGTCTTAAGGAGAAAGATTTTACACCACATATTAACATAAAATCTTAAGACAATGAATCTATATATTTTTTCATTTATATAATCCTTCCTTAATTTATTCTTAACTAATTAAATATTTTATCACACACACTTAAATCTTGAATAATATTTATACCTAGGGTGTGTTTGGTACAAGGGTATCAAAAAGATTACTGGTAAATCTTCTTTGGTAAACCTCACTTACCATGTTTGATAGAAGTAAAAAAAATCAGGTCCCGGATATTCAAGGTTTACCGGTAATTTGATTTACAAAGAAAAGTCACTATTTAGATTACCATAAATAATATGGTAATTCAGAATTCTAAGTAAAAGGAAAGCACAACAACAATTTTTGAGACAAAAATATCTCAACACACATCAAAATCTAGACCCAATCTATCAATTACAAAAGTAAAAATAGTTTGATAAAATAACCTCATATTTCAAGTCATATTTCGTTTTAAACCAAACATGGAATCAGTAATCTTTATCCAATATTCCCGGTGATATTTTGGCGAACCAAACATCTTTTTTGTAAATTTCGAGTAAACTCAATTTTTAGTGTATTTTCAGTAATGGTGATTCTCGAATACCAAAAAATTTCTCTTGTACCAAACACATCCTAATATATTTGTATTTGAACAGGGATGATAACGAATCGCTTGAAAGCAA
The DNA here is from genome assembly GCF_033153095.1 of Gastrolobium bilobum. NCBI lineage: Eukaryota > Viridiplantae > Streptophyta > Magnoliopsida > Fabales > Fabaceae > Gastrolobium > Gastrolobium bilobum. The sequence continues at coordinate 203,307 of NW_026896584.1, forward strand.
GTAGTTATCATGCGATGGAGAATAGTCTCACACGTGTAGATAAGATCAAAAAATTTAATTCATTGTTCATGTGACTTGCTTCCTATTCAAAGTAAAATGGGATTGGAGATTTGAAAGCACAAAGTGCTAGATTCAAGAAACTGCATTTATTTCACTCCTTTTTTTAGTTTAATGTCATATGACTCTAGTTTAGGAATATGTACTTCAACACTACTTTGGAAATTTAGTGGCGAAAGAGGACATAATTAGTTCAAAATGACGACATCCTACAGTAGATTTAATTCCTGTTTTTTTTTTTCCCCAAATAAGATGGAGGAAAATTCGGTTCAAAATGACGACATTTAGTATCACACATTATCCCTGTAACGAGGAGCAGCCGCAAGAGACTTTGAATGGGAAGCGACCCATAAAAGCCGTGTTAACAATGTTGTCATGCGCTCGCCACATTCCAATTTCTTGTCGCTCCAAGAATCTCGCTGTCTTAACTTCGAATACTCTTTTTCGTTTCTCTTTTTTGAATCCAACAACGTTATTTAAATCTCAACATTGTTCTTCTTCGTCAATCACAAGTACTAAGACTAGGAATAGAATGGGTTCTCTCTCTGCCTTTGACCAACCTATCCAATATCCCAATGCTCGTAGAGACGACTCCGTCGTTGACGACTTTCACGGCGTTAAGATTCCCGATCCTTACCGTTGGTTCGTAGTTCACCTTCAAATGCAATGCCTCCAATGCAATTCGTTTAACCGTTATTGACGCGATGTTTTTTTATTTTATTTTATTTTATTTGTTAGGCTTGAAAATCCTGATGCTGAAGAAGTGAAAGAGTTCGTGCAGGAACAGGTTCGGTTAACGGATTCGGTTTTGCAGAAATGCGATATTCGGGGTAAGCTTCGTGAGACAATTACGAAACTGTTTGATCATCCTCGTTATGAAGTTCCTTTCAGGCGAGGTAATAAGTACTTTTACTTCCACAACACTGGCCTTCAGCCCCAGAGTGTTCTTTATGTGCAGGTTTGACTTTGATGCCTTTTTGTTTTTTTAATGTTTTGAGTTTTGAGTTTCTCGGATTCAATTGTTGTTGCGTTTTCACTTTTCAGGATAGTTTGGAGGGTGAAGCAGAGGTTTTGCTTGATCCCAATGCCCTCAGTGAAGATGGTACTGTCTCACTCAACACGCTATCTGTAAGCAAAGATGCTAAGTTCTTGGCTTATGGACTTAGTTCCAGTGGTAGCGATTGGGTCACGATTAAAGTGATGTGTGTTGAGGACAAGAATGTTGAGCCTGATACATTGTCTTGGGTGAGTATGTCTTTAATTTGGTCGTGATAGAATAGAAAGTGAGGGAAGGATAACCGTTAATTTGTCTATAGATGGTTCAGTCATTTCACATAACCTCATGTCATTTGAAAGTATCCATTTCCCCTTAATTGGGCATAGAAAAATGAAAGTAATGAACTCTTCATGGCTGTGTTTCAGGTCAAGTTTTCCTCTATTAGTTGGACTCATGATAGCAAAGGTTTCTTTTACAGCCGCTATCCAGCCCCTAGGTAGATTATCTACTTTGCAATTTCTATTTGGTGTTATTTATGTGGAGATATTGTAAATAACTTGATCATAGTGATGATGGTACTTGATTGAAATTTTGAATTGATTACTTTGCCCAATTTACACTTTAGGGATGGAGATGTAGTAGATGCTGGGACTGAGACAAATGCAAACCTTCGTCATGAGCTCTATTATCATTTTTTGGGTACAGATCAATCGGAAGATATTCTGTGCTGGAGAGATCCTGATAACCCTAAATATTTGTTTGGAGGAAGTGTTACCAATGACGGGAAGGTACCTTTTCTTCATAGCCTTAGAACTATGTGATATTATCTGTATTCTTTTTGTGTCCATAATATAAGAAGATTTGCTACCAGTGTAATGTTTCCGTTCTTTTCAAAACTTTAGTGATGGCAATATCATTTATATGCTTGACTGTTTATACCTTACCGTACATATTTTTTTAGAAGGCATCTATTTAGCCCTTCTTGTTTTAGCATTTGAATTGGGTTTTGCTTTGAAAATCTGGGTCTCTAGTTAATTGCTTAGCATAATTTCCATCAATGCATGATTTAAGTGGCTGAGTGTTATAATTATTTTCTGTCATATTACCACGGTCAGATTTTTATTTTTATTTTTTTCTTTTACAAAATTAGAATGGGTCTTTTTCTTGTCAAATCTTGACATAAAAACCTCAATCTTTGTTATGTAATTATTTTAATATATATACTGCCATGAGAATATAGATTCATTAAATAGCATTAGCGAAGGTTCAGAGCAAACTATAGTATCCATTGTTTACTTGCAAATTCTACTAAATCTTCATAATTTGTAGGAAGCATACTTCATATTTGTAAGAACTATGGTTAAATTCAGAGCTTTGTAACTCAGACATGGGAGTACGCATAATTTGATTTTCCTTTGCCAAGGGGCATTTGTGTAACAAAGCATGCAAATGATTTTAGGTATATGATTCCAATTTTCCTAAGAAACTGACCGTTTTTGTTGATTGTGCAGTATGTTCTTCTCTATATTGACGAAGGGTGTGATCCAGTTAACAAGCTTTACTACTGTGACTTGTCTGAACTTCCCAGTGGACTGGAAGGTTTTCGGAATGAAAACTCCCTCCTCCCATTTGTCAAGCTTATTGATAAATTTGATGCACAGTATCATGCTGTTGCAAATGATGACACCGTGTTTACATTTTTAACCAATAAAGATGCTCCAAAATATAAACTAGTCCGAGTAGATTTGAAAGAACCAAATGCTTGGACTGATGTTATCCAAGAGTCTGAAAAAGATGTGCTTGAGTCAGCATGTGCTGTAAATGGTAACCAACTGATTGTGAGGTACTTGAGTGATGTGAAGTATGTTGTGCAAGTAAGGGACTTAGAAACAGGTTCATTGCAGCATCAATTACCAATTGACATTGGCACAGTTTATGGAATTTCTGCACGGCGTGAAGATACTGTGGTTTTCATTGGCTTTACAAGTTTTTTGACTCCTGGTATCATATATCTGTGCGACCTGGGAACACAGATTCCTGATATGAAGATATTTCGAGAAATTGTGGTCCCTGGATTTGATCGCTCTGGCTTTCATGTCAATCAGGTAAAAAGAAAAAAAGAAAACTTGCTGATGCTGATGATAAGTTGTTATCTTATTTTAAAGTTCACATTATTAATTAGGCTCTTTCAAATTTCATTACTCTGTATAAGTATGGCCATTGCTGCCTCTTGTAATCTGTGTTATTGTTGTTTCATCTATTTGTTTTATTCTTTGATGTAAGTTACACGTTTCAGGTTTTTGCGCCTAGTAAAGATGGTACCAAGATCCCAATGTTCATTGTTGCCAGAAAGGATATTATATTGGATGGTTCACACCCTTGTTTGTTATATGCATATGGTGGTTTTAACATCAATCTTACACCATATTTCAGCGTCAGTCGCATTGTACTTACAAGACATTTAGGTGCTGTTTTCTGCATAGCAAATATTCGTGGAGGTGGAGAATATGGGGAGGAATGGCATAAAGCAGGCTCTCTTGCAAAAAAGCAAAACTGCTTTGATGACTTCATTTCTGCAGCTGAATACCTTGTATCTGCTGGTTATACTCAACCCAGAAAGTTATGCATAGAAGGTGGAAGCAATGGTGGGCTTCTTGTTGGTGCTTGCATAAATCAGGTTTGATTCATTTGCTTGGTGAATTTCAAGTCTCGTCCTTTGTATTGAGCTTTCCGAATTTACTGTTTCCAACCATTTTTTATCAGAGACCTGATCTTTTTGGTTGTGCACTGGCTCATGTTGGTGTTATGGACATGCTACGGTTCCACAAATTTACCATAGGTTTGTTTTAATCTGTTTTGGTCTACTAATTTGTTATAGTAGTATCACATGTTGATTTAATTTTGTTATTCAGGTCACGCTTGGACCTCAGATTATGGTTGTTCAGACAAGGAGGAAGAATTTCATTGGCTAATCAAGTGAGTGTGATTAAATCTATGGTGAAATATCAAGGATAAATTTGTTTATTACATTTGGTACATAATAGATTATGGATAGATTCCTCTAAATTAGGTACATAATAGGCAAATAAATAGGTAAATACTTATATATAACCCAGACAACCAGCTTTAATCATTGGATTGATAGGTATGACTTTAATCTGATTCCATCAGCATGTAATTTAGATTTCCTTCCAGGTTTTAAGTTGAGAATTCTCAATCTCACTCTACTTGAAGTATATCAGGCAAAAAGTACTAATATGATTCAGGGACTATGATTTCTCATGTTTGATGGGTTTCTTTTGTGTGTGTGATATGATGTTTCTTTAATACGCTGTTTTAGGTACTCACCATTGCACAATGTCCGTAGACCTTGGGAACAGCATCCTGATAAGTCAATTCAGTACCCATCAACAATGTTGTTGACGGCTGATCATGATGATCGTGTTGTGCCCTTGCATTCTTTGAAGCTATTGGCGGTTAGTCTGCTTATCATAACTCAAAAGTATTGATTTGGGGAAATTTCAATTTTGATTTATTGAATTATTTTACTAGCTACAAAATAAATAGTTACAAACTACACTTCACTATATGCATAATGAAGATTTTGGGTGCTGCTGCTGCTGCACTCTCACTTATCCACCCCCTATTCCCCATTTTTGTCCCATTATTTCTCTATAACATTTATTTCAAATTTTTATCAGACCATGCAGTATGTCCTCAGTACTAGCCTAGATAAAAGTCCCCAGACGAACCCTATAATTGGTCGCATTGAATGCAAAGCTGGACATGGTGCCGGGCGTCCGACACAGAAAATGGTAATAAGTTCATCTTTGGATTTTTTTTTTTTTTTTTAAACTAGAAGCTATTTATAAATAGAAGTTAGACCAAACAGATTTTGAAAAAAATTCTTATTATAAAAGCTCTTTTTTTAGAGTCTGTTTGTTTGGACTTTTAAAAAAAAGTAACTTTTATCTCTTCATTGTTTTATAAGTGTTTTTTACAAAAGTTAAAGCTATTTATATTTTTATAAAAATATTTAATTTTTGAAAAAAAATATTTAGCTTTTGACTTCTGCTTTTTTTAGAAGTTAAATTTTTTAGCTCCTAATAAAATAGGTTTTTGGCCTTTTTATAACTTTTACTTTTTTTTAAATCAGACATCCAAATAAACTTAAAAGTGAAAAATGTTGTTATCAAAAAAAAAAAAAAAAAGTGAAAAATGTTTTTTTTTTCTTAAAAAAAAAAAACAGCTTTTGGAGGGAAAAAAACTCACTCAAACGGGTCTTTAATAATAAAGAAAAAAGTTAAAAGACAAAAGTTCGAGCTTTTTTTTAAGTTCTTATCGGATCTTCTTGAATTGTGCTTTTTTTTTTAATGAAAAGCTATAAAGATATATAGAGAGAGAAAATTTTCTTAAAATATGTGCTTTTAATTAACTTTTAAGCTAAAATTTTTATATAATCACTAAACAGTTTTTAACTTTTTTTTTTTTTTTAACTTTAACTTATAAATAGCGTCTAACTCGAAAAAAAAAAATCTAAACAAACTCTAAATTCGGTTTTTTTTTTTTTTAGCTTCCATTCCGTATTGTTGCGGTGCCTTTTGAAGTTAAATAAGTTGTTGTCCGCAGATTGATGAAGCTGCTGACCGGTACGGTTTTATGGCTAAGATGTTAGACGCCCATTGGATTGAATAGATCCTACTCAAACGTAATGAAGGGGGAAGGGAGAAGAATTTCAGTGGCCCCAGGCCAACATTTACTCAATAGTCGGGATCAATCAAAATCATACAACAAATAAGAAGAAAGAAGAGAGAACAAATAAAAAATAATTTTTTGTTCAAGTGTCACTCCTTCAATCGAAGTACCACATGGGGCGGCCGCTAGTACCAATAAAAATCCGGGGGAAGGGAGAATGGAATGCTTTGCTTTTTGCCATGACAAGAAAGGAACTGCAGTCGGTGATGTCTTGAACACTTTTTCAGAACAGTCATTGCAGTGGCCAAGAGAGGATGTTATTATTTTTCACTATTATTGTTTTTTGGGACAAATTGTATTTGTGTTATTGGAATTGAACAAGCTTCCCTTCCTTCCCTTAAAAGAACCGAAGAAAAAAAAAGGAATACCTTCTTAGTGCTTTGCTAAATTGTCGAGACAAATGAATTTTTAAACACGATTATAGAAAAACATTACCATTGAACTGTTTTCATTCATATGTTGTTAAATAGGAAAAATTGTCCAAATTGAACCAAAACATGCCCAAGAGTCTGCAAGCTAGTTCCTTTGAAACGCTTACTTCCGTTATACCTAGTGAGTAGAGTACCACAAACCATGACGTGTAAAGTAAAAGTTTCGCAACAACTGCGAAAGCTTGTCTTTGAATATAAATGACATTTCAGCAATTAAATCACTCATAGGCTCATAGCTGCCCATTAAGCACGTTTGTTAAGGGGAAAAAAAAGCTCTAAAAATTACGTCATAGAAATATGGGAAAAGTATTTACAAACGATAGTGTTTTACTCTGATAAACTCTTATCATAATACGGTGTAAGAATGAATACTTGACATTTGTTTTTGGGGCGCGGGAAAGCACATGCCTTTCAAAATCTCTCTACTCTGTTTCTATCTCTCTCTCTCCTGGGAAGAAAAACACTTTCAGATTGAAGAGCACCTAATTAGGGAACCCCATAATTTTAGAGCTTAATCTCGTTGAAAAAAAAAATCTGCAAATAAAAGAAAGAAAGAAAGAATGGCAACACCTTCTTCCTTCGCTGTGGTAATGACGATGGCAGAGCTGAGTAACTTGATGGGAGGGAGTTGGGAGGTTATTGAGGGAGTAGAAGAATATAAAAAAAATATGGAGATTCCCGCTCAAAAGACTATGCGAGACTGTTGCAGGTGTTTTCTTCACTCTTTTTGCCTTCTAGTGTAGGTTAGTTTCCAGAACTGTTTTTGTTGGCAAACGACAGTTTTTTATGTTAAGTGAAACAATGTCGTTTAAATTAAAATGATACAATCTTCGATACTTTAAAAGGACAAATATTTTTTTCAATAAATATTTTTTAAACTAATCCAAATGCACCCACGATCTTTTAGTACAATCTGAGTGAATCATAACTGTATAAAGTTGAAACAGCAGGATGAATTTCTGGTTCAATGGGAAGCCATCTGAAAAACATTAGAGCCATCCAAGATCATAGCAGAGGAAGTAGCCAATCCAGGGATCTGTTATTATACAACATCTAATTCCCAATCACCTGAATAAAACTATAACCGCTTTTAGACTTCTTCCAGATTGCTCGAGTGCACAAAGGGCTACCGAAATAAGAGGCTTGTCTGTACGAAAGGGTACAGCACTGGGAATACCTTCTAGTTTACTAGAAAAATTAGCAAAAGTTGAAGATGCACGCGTCTTTCATCAATGCACCGTTCACTACTATGTAAGTCAACCAGGATTTGAAACCGGATTATCAGATAACCTTACTAAGTCAGGAAACATTCCATTTTGATATCTGTGACATCAAGTTGCAAAATTTCAGCTCTACAACCCAAAATTGATCCAATGCTGCAAAACCAAAAGTAATAAATAAGGCACTTGCCAAGATGTAAAGCATAGAAGGGGATGGAGGAAATGCATCTTTTATCAGTTCCGAGTAGTTGAAAGTATTGTTTGTCATACCTAGGATGGGTTCGTCCAAGATCCCCATGAACAAATTCCTTAATGTAGGTCCCCGCCTGCACAAACATATTAGATCTTTAACTAAGTAGTTATTACAGATTTCACAGTAGATAATGCCTAATAACTATTGGTGGGGTAAGGCGGGAGGGAAATAAAAAGCTCATGCTAGGTTCTTCTATAGTTTAAACCACTCAAAACTCAAGACCAAATGGTAGTCATTTATTTGTCCTATGTGATCATTCTATCCACCCAAATAAAGTACTTGTATTAAACCTATTTGACATATATTATCTGCCAAATTTTCACCATTCATTGCCAATCAAGTTTAAAAGCCTGTGGAGCAAGGAGCTGTGAAGTTAGTGGTGTTAAAACCATAACTTAAGTCTAGCTCTAATTAAAAACTAATTCAGTTATTGTAAAACTACATTTATATAAGAGAGAATATAAAACAATACCTGCGTACAGAGATGCAAAAGAAAATATTGTGAACTTCCAGCAATTGTCTCAATTTTCATCCTAAGATTTGAGAAACAGAAGGCATCGCGAAATTTCAGTTACTAGTCTGAATGTGGCCTTGATTGTGAACATGGCATGTAACTATCAATATAAAGAAGGATCATACCAATGAATAATCTTTTCACGCTCTAAAGGACTGCGACGGTGTAGCACCCTTATTGGGGTCCTCTGCAAAACTTTCTGCACAAAGCAAAAGAAAAGTTTGTGATCTCCGAAGTTACAAATTAAACAAAAAACTGATTATAAGCAGAAATCCCAGTAGAAATTATCCCAGTTTTTATGAGCATGAGACAAGGTGAGACAAACCTTTGCTAGTGCTAGAGCAAGTCTTCAAAGGAATCAAGAATATGTAATCAAATATCATGTTCAATTCTCATTTTCTTGCGAGTTTCTGCATTTTTGCCTAACAACGAATTTCAATCTATTATTTGAAGTTTAAACATGGGTCCTATTATTTCCATTAGCTTATTGGATGAATAAAATTCTGATACCAAATTGTGTGATTGATTAGATAAATCAAATTGACTAGTAACAACAATCAGAACTTCTTTTATTATTGATCAAAACTTCTTTTTATTTTCGTTATTCTGCTTAGAAGGATATCTTATCATCTTCCCAAGTGATATTTCCTCTTTTTCTATAATAAAATTATTTCTTTTACAATTTTTTTTGTACAAAAAAAATCATAGCAGTAGATGTTGTTGAGATATATAGTCTCACATTGGTTGTATGTGCAACTAATGTGGAGTTTATAAGGTCTTGGGCACTCCCACCCTTTGAGCTAGCTTTTGGGGTGGTGTATCCCAAGGTTCTTTACATGGTATCAGAGTCTCGCCACCCCCCACTTTCTCTTGTGGTGTTTTTTAGCACAGGTAGGCTGGGCCTGTTGCATTGTCCACTCTTCAAGCCCAATGGGCTCTCGTGTGAGGGGACGTGTTGAGATATATAATCCCACATTGGTTATATGGGAAACTAATGTGGAGTTTATAAGACCTTGGACACTCCCACTCTTTGAGCTAGTTTTTGGGGTGGTGTATCCCAAGGTTCTTTACAGATGTAAATGCAATGGTATATAAATATGAGCACTGCACAGGAATGGATTCAATGAGCGTGCATATGAAAGTATGAAATGGGTAAATCACAGCCTTAAATGACACAGAATTAGAATCAGGACATGATAAAAAAAAGACGGACACATCTTCGAGCACTACTCAGCCTAAATCAATGATGCTGAGACAGAAAGCAAACGTTAAGTTCTGCCTGTGTATGTTAAACTTTTCTTACAAAATACAAATTTGATAATAAGTTGTACACAGCATAAACACTCACCAAATCCTTTAGTGAAGACACACATTGAAAATCTTCATCCTTCAGAGGACGAGAAATCCACACTAAAGCAGCATATTGCTTCTACACAATTTCAAGATTGTAATAGTAAGCATGATTCAGATAATACAATGGACAAAGCAAAGCTGCAAACCATGAACTATGAAATAAAAGTAAAAGACTAAGAAGCAAAATGAAAGACCTGCTTCTCTGCTTCGCCTTCACGCATAAGGTTCCAGCCATGACTACCAACAAGTTTCAGATTTTTCACCCTAACCTATATGAACATATCATATGCATTTACTCATCATGAAATAAATAACTGACATAGAAACATCACAAATTCAGCTACAACATTACCAATTTACTCTCCGTGTTATTTATCATTTTCTCAATATCTTTTACAAACAATTCAGATGGGACATGCCGTGTGTTTTGCACCTCAACAAGGAAAGGCCTGCCTGGGCCCAACATTCGGACCTAGAAGAATAGTTCCATTTTAGATAAGTTCATTCACCAAAAAACTTGAAAAAGACCTAAAAACCACAAGTTTTTATTACATCAATATCTTCTCTGCCAGCAGCATGAAACTTAAAACTATCGCCTTGGCATGCTTGCAGGATTTTTCCACCAATTAGTTCCTACAATGTAAGTACACATTATTGTCACCTTCTGCGATCAACATTTATAAGGTAAGATAGAATGACAACAGCTATTTGCCAGAGTAGACAGTACCTCAACTGATGATTCCCCCATTCTTTCATCATCAATGATCCAGCGTGTTTGACTCACATTCCGGGAATACTGCCATGAAAGTAACAGCATAAATTTGAAGTTGCACAAACTAAGTTCAATCTTAGTCGATCATAACTTTGCAAGTCATAGATATATGCTTATGTGCTTATGTCTAGACCAAATAAAGGAAATTATATTCCATAGATGAAGGATCTTTTTTTGGTGACAATAGTCAATTACAATTTACAATTTATTTCACTATATATTTCAAAGTGCAGAAATCAACTTGCAGTCTGCATTAAGTACCATCGAGAAACATCTCCACATAGTGTCTGTCTATACACAAGATACATATCATGAAATATCAGCTGATTTGCACATATAAAATTATGAGAGCTGCTTTTGAGTAAAGAAATGCAACGTTTATCATGTTTTAGGACAAAGCTAGATGGAAAAAAATCTATGCTGATGCCATCAGAGAGGCTCAAAGGAGGCAGGGACTTGTCCCGTGGAAGGAAGTTTGTTTATCAACCCACATGAGAGTATCTTGAACCCCTTCACAATCAGCTTCCACACACAGAAGGGGGTGGGGAGGGGGGAAGAAAACAAATAGATCAAATCAAAGAATGCAACAACTTTTGAGAACCCCTTTCATGATATAAACCAAGAGAGATTGAAAAGAAAAACTCAAAATTGAAAGATAAAGCGTGATTGCAACACACACACACACACACACAGAGAGAGAGAGAGAGAGAAACCGATACAGATAGATCAAAATTGAAGATGTCGAGGGAACCTATTTGCCACAATGATCATATCAGACAATAAAAGTTCGCACATTTTATTTCTTTGATGGGGTTGTTTCACAATAAGGTTAAGCTAACTGTTTTTTTTTTTTTTTGGAGATATTAAGCTAACGATAATACGATATCACTATCTTTTGTCAAAAGTTTAAAATATAACCATGGCAAAGAAAGTTGAAATGCTGAAGAGTTGTTGTATGTTAATCTAAAAAGGAGGGGGAATGGGGTGGAAATTAAAAAATTTTACCTTCAGATATGTTCCATCAAGATAGACAGGTATGACACAGACAGAGAGAGAGATAGAGAGAAAGGGGAGAAATAGCACATAGATTAACATCAAAGACGGACCAGCCTTGAGAGTGAGAAAGAGGGAGCGAGGGGGAAGGAGAGCACCTATTAGCCACAAAGACCATATTAGATAATAGGTTTTGATCTTTGATGGGGTTGTTTCATAATAAGCCAATGATATCATTAGACATTTTCAGCTTTCTCTCAAAAAATGTAAAAATATGACAATGGAAAAAAAATTTGATGTATCTGAAGTATTTTAGTCCAATTATGAAAGGAAGGGGACGGCGTTGCGGTTTTTTTTTGGTTTGGGGGGGGGGGGGATAACAAATCCATTACCTTCAGGTATCTTCCACCAAAATAGAAAGGTGTCCTGTAGCAAACGTAAGTAAAATGGCAAGGTTCATTTGCCTGAAAAGCAAGAAAAACCAAGTTAGCAATATAATCATATCTTAATAAGTTAATAGGCAATGAACAAATGAAGTCAGTGGATCATTCCCATTTACCCAACAAATCAGCAAGGATTTATGATACAGAGAAATTTGATACGAAGCATTCTGACAAACATGAAATTATCATGAAAGCAAAGCAATTTAAATTCACAAGACATTCAATCATAAACAAAAGAGAAAAATCACGAAATACCGTTTCTAGCAAGAATTTACAGCAGTCAGGGGATTCATTTTCGAGCAAACTTCCAGTAGTACTTTCTCCAACTGAATTGAATTCACCTATAAAAAAATCCAAATGGTCAATGCTAGGAACTGTTAAATCATTGGCAGTGCCTACACCATTGTCAGACCTACAGACAATATTAGCATATGTAGGAGCAGAAGAATTGCTAAAAGGAGACAAAATTGGATATATGACACTGTCTGCCTGTAAAAAAACATTTACAGACTGAAAAAGGCCTATTTAAGGGGCAGAAATTCTGAAGCAGAATGGAAGGAAGAATCTACATTCTACAAGGAAAACTACTTTTAGCAGCCATTTAATAACAACTATTGTTTTAGTGTACAACATGAAGTTCTACTGAAAAAGTAGTACAATATGCGAAATTTTTTTGCATGGATTTGAAATTTTAAGCGACCCAACAAAGGATCCTTTTTTATGGCAGCATTTTACTGTAAAATAGATTATTCATTAAGAATAATATTTACACAGTCCCATTATCATAAAAGGAAATATCAGTGCAAAGGATGAATACCTCATGCAGAATTAATAATTCTGCAACAATGATGCACAAAGGTATAATAATACAATATGAAATCAGATGAAATCAAAGTACCAAAAAGCAAAGTCAATCACATAATCACATTTTCTAGCATAAATAGTCAGTAAAAAAACAACACAAAGCAAAGTAAATAAACTTAGACATGCCTGTTTTTCTTTTCTTGCAAATCTCGGCATTATCAGAACATTTCTCTGCCCCTTTTGACGCTCTAGTGTGATTGTATGTCAAACGGATGCGGAAAGAGCTCATACTCGATTTACAGTCCTACAAAACTTGATTTCTGTAAAGGGTTATTGGATAACAAATCGACTGAAAGATAACATCTTGACTCATACGAAGAAAAGGCACTTTTAAGATCAAGTAACTTCCATTCTCACGCGTGATGACCAGTGCCAAAAAAAAAAAATGCATAAAATCTTAAGTTTTACTCACCAGAAGATTTTCAAGAGGATATACTAAAGAAAATTTTAAGGCATCCTTTATAGAGATGCATCCAACATGCAACTTTTCTTGGAACCAAGGTTGAGATTCATATTTCGTTTTCATATATGACCTACAAAAATTTAACATGAGAACATGTTCCCATCAATATTAAGCACATAAGATAAATAGAATCTTAATTTAAATATTAGTGCAAGAGAAGTATAAAAACCATTACTGTGGCCTTCATCCAACAACTTAAACTTTTGGATTAAAATGATTGTTTACATAGTATCAAAGTTTCTGAATGACCAAGTGGTCACAAATTCGATATTCAACACATTTAGTTAGGCCTATACATTATCCAATCATGAAATGAAAAGCATACTAAGAGTTCTTAGAGTTAGGGTTGTCATTCTTTATTAACAGCTGATTATGTGCTTCTCATCTAATATAAGCCTAATTTGAATTGGTTTGAGTTTAGTAAAATAAAGGTTTCGCTGAAGTGCAGTCACAGAATAAACTCTTACCAAAGAGAGGTATCGTTTTCAATGATAATGGGTGGGATGGAAACTTCAAGGGAAAAGCTATCAACCTGATAGCCCTCTTTTTTAACCATGTCAGCAATTAGAACAGCCATATCATCATCATTTTTGGGCAAGATTTCTCTGTCATTAAAAAATCTGAACTGCAGAATCCCTAAGCAAACCCTGCAAAGTTTAACTTCCTTATCCGTTGTTGCTCCTTGTTCAACTTCAACAATAGAAGCGAAGATAGATGATGATAACGAGGAAGCATAGATGCGACCTTGCACACCAAACACCCGAAAGATGCAGCGAACACATATCTGTTCAAAAAAAAAAGTGAAATCAGTGAATGAATTGGAATATAGAATTTGGAATTACAAAAAACAGAAAGTGATTCCCAACCCCGAGAGACAACAAGTACTTCACGGCGTCGGAAGGCAAAGCCTGCACTACGTCTTCTAACGGTTTTTCCGCGGTTTCGCTCGTGCCATTCGCGGCTTCCTCCATTACTGTTTTTGATCACTCTGCTCTTCTCTTCTCTTCTCTGCCTCAACACTTCAATGTAATAAGTTCTGTATCTGTAATGCATTTATCTTTTTGTTAACAAATCACGGAAATTTATTATTATTTGAAAAAAAAAATTTATTTCCGAAACTTGCCTCCCACTAAGATGACCTAGCTCGTTCAAAAAAAAAAAAAATGGATTAAATACTAAAAAAAATTGGATTAATTTTTAAAATTACATTTTTGTTTAATGCGAATGTTACATGGGAAATCATATTTTTATATTGCATGAAATTAATCTCTCATGTTACTCTTATTTCGAAAAATATGTCTTTTTTTTTTCTTCTAAAAATTGGTGAGTCCATTTTATTTGTCTCTTAATATGAGAGAACTTCTGTTATATAACATGATAGAAGTAATTCCCATGTTAAATATATAACAAACAAAGAGGTTAATCTTAATTCTCATGTCTACGAGGAAATAAAGTTATTTGTTTTCGGAAGAAAATAAAGTTAATTCATATTTGCGGCAGAAATATTATCCTGAATAACAAAAGGGAGTTATTAATCTCATGTTACTTGAGATAGTTCTTTCATGTGTGTGAGATAAAAATATGTGGTCCACACTTTAAAAAAAAGAAAAAAAAATGGAAAAAATTGACATAAAATTCAATGAGTGTATAAAATTAGATAGTTATCTCCAACAAAATGAGAAAAATATTTCCCATAACAAAAATAGGAATAATAAATTTATATTCATCGATAGTGCATAAATTTTTTTCTCTAAATACATGTTGTCCATTTGAAGTGTCATTTTGGTACGAGTTGCTATTTTCCAGCTTTACCCTTATACTTTAACGAAGTAATTAAGAGATAGTGTGATATAATAAGGTGAAGCAATTAATTGTTGAAAATTGTACACGGATTGTTTAGTAAAAATTTCCATAATTAAAACTTGGTTGTGACTCTTAATTCTTGTTTGTGCCTTTGCATCAAAATAACACTTAAATAAATCGCGGGTATACTTTATGAGTGTAATTTGAATATACTGTTGATATTAAAAAAAATTACATTATATATTGCCAAAACAGTTAATGAACTTGAGATCTCATGTACTATCAAACTAATTAAATAATTGTTTCATAAAACATGTTTCTTTGTGACAAGAAATCATATATTTTCACGTGGATCAATATTTCATACGGATATAAGATTTATATTATTTCAAATTCCATTCGGTGAACACTATATCACATCACTACATGTGATCTTGCGGGCATTGCCTAAATTTTGACGTTGCTTTTAATCTTTTTGGTTGATATACATAATAATTAATACATTACCGAATATTTCCTGCCGGCATCAATATTGCCATTTGTGATTAGGGGTTACTAACGCCAATTTGGTTTGTGCAGATAATGCTGAAGTTTCAGTAATAAATAGAGTTATATTTATTTCATGTCGTAGAAAAATAAGTATTTCATGTTATAGAAATAAAATTACAAATAGAATTTACAGATAAAAGGAGAGAAAAAAATAGATGTGAAACTCACCTCCACTTTGTATATATAGAAAGCTTATTTATCTTATGTAACATAAGATAAATATAATTCATAAATATATCAACACATTACGTCTGCTGCCAACATCAATCAGTTCGGATTATCGTGTCGAGCATTATATCACAAAAAGGAAAAAAAGTATAGTACTTGGGCCTTTTGACCCTACTAAGTTTTTTTAAAAAAAGTTTGACCAGATTAATTTTTTGGTCAAACATATTACCAATGTAATGCATAACGACGCGGCGATTTGTGTACCACGTTAAGACGCGGCATTTTTCGCAATGCTTTTATGTGAAATTTCAAGCGATCAGACTA
Organism: Gastrolobium bilobum; assembly: GCF_033153095.1. Taxonomy (NCBI): domain Eukaryota; kingdom Viridiplantae; phylum Streptophyta; class Magnoliopsida; order Fabales; family Fabaceae; genus Gastrolobium; species Gastrolobium bilobum. Next base: position 219,266 of record NW_026896584.1, read on the forward strand.
TAGCATTTATTGAACTGAGACACGGTAGTTTGACTACCATTTTTATGTATGACAGACTAGAGCTAACGCGGTTCCCTACATACCGCGTTCAGTGGGAAAGCAGCAGCGTCTGTGTGATGGGATGTGGCATTGACAGTTTCTTATATTACGAGTGATAAACCCTTAGTTTACCATGTTTTTAGGCTTAATTATGTTTGATATATATCATGAATTGCATGAAAATTAGGATTTTATACTCTAAAGTTACAGTAATTGAATATTTTGCTAACATGTTGTCATAATTCTGAATTCAAGGGTTTTTGATACCTATTATGGTATTTTGGAATCAAAAGAAGATATCAAGTTGAGTTGAAGTCACAAGAAAGCAAGTTTTCAAGTGTGTACCAGCTGAAGAAGGACGTTTTGGCGTCCATGAATCATGTTTAAATGCACAAAAGGAAGAAAATAACCATTACTCCTTGGAGGAGAGCGTTTTGGCGGCCAAACAGCACGCCAAAACGCTCCTGAAGCAACCAAAATCCTTCGAAGAGCACGTTTTGGCGTGCTACTGGACGCCAAAACGCTTGGAGGCAGACAAGAATGCACTGTAAGCACGTTTTAGCGCACAAACAGCACGCTAAAACGTCCATGCACGGCCAAAGCTAAACTCCAGGAAAGATTTGATCAAGATATGCAGCGGATTCTATAAGATACAAAGAGGAAACACAACAACCTTGATTGAGATAAGATATAACTCCAATAAGAAGATGTGATGGAAGATCACAACAAGATTTAAAGCTCAAAATCGTCAACCAATCTCCAAGATATCAAATGCAAAAAGGAAACAAAGATGAAATCAACCACAAATCTGATATGGATTCATTGGAGATTTAATGAAGAATACAACTCCAAAAAGCTATAAATAAAGAGCTTGGGGTCAAGACCAATACACAGACAAGTCCAGAGAAATACATAGAGACCTGAAGGAGGAATCCTGTTGCGGAGCACTAGAACACTGAGGAACCAAGTCAATATCACACCAATGGAGGCTTGGGGTTCTCTTTTCTTTATTAATTTTTTCCAATTCAGTATGCTAGAGTAGTCTTTTATGTAGTTAAGGGTAGATAGAACCCAATTGAATCTTTATATTTATGAATTAAATTGTCTCTGAATCCTGTTCTTTTTATAATTGAATAAATTATCTGTTTTTAATGCTTTCTATGAGTTTGTTCCTTATAGAATGATTTTGGAGAATTGTATGACAATAGGGATGTTGGTGCAAGAACCCTGACTTGATAATTTATCATAATCCTTGTGATCTAGGGATAGACATAGGGTAATTATGCAATCTTGAAATTCTTGATCTTAATGCATGTTTTCTTGGGGAATAATCGGGGAACTAGAGTTCTTTCAAGATTACATAGATTTAGGGTAACAAGGAATTGAGCCCTAATTAACTTATAAAGAATTGATTGGCAATATATTAAGAAACAGATTCATGACTGTTTAATTCATAACATATTGAGGAAATTGGGGGAAGTCGAAACCTTAACTACGCTTGTTTTAAATTCTTAATCAAACATCATCTTCTTTCATTCTTTTAATTCTGAATTTCCTTAATTGCATGATTTTAATTGTTTTTAATTTTTTTGAATCACAACTTTCTTCATCTAAATTCTTGATTGTCCAACTAAGACGCGATTAGTGAACTAGTGCTTGAAAATTCTGATCCTCGTGGGAACGATCTCGTACTCCGGTACACTTTATTACTTTACGAACAGTGCACTTGCCGAGTCGCAACAAGTTTTTGGAAAATCGTCAACCACTCGTAAGATGTATGACAGACTATAGCTAACGCGGTTCCCTACATACCGCGTTCAGTGGGAAAGCAGCAGCGTCAGTGTGATGGGATGTGGCATTGACAGTTTCTTATATTACGAGTCATATATCTAATGATTTTATCAAATGGAATGGAAAGGGTTAAAATTCAAGGGGCAAGGTATATACAGTCCAAAGAATTGTAATGAAATTTAATATATAAGGTCAAAAAAAAATTGGGTGCTATATTTATGTTTATGTTTATTATAATGGCCTGAAATTTTATTAAAGATATTATTAAATTTTTTAAAAGTGCTATATTTATATTATTTACTTAAAAATTTAAATTAATTTTCATCACAAATAATAGGATGCAATTTGTTTGTAGATTTGGAATCCTACATACCATCATCACAAATAATAGGACGCAATTTGTAGACAAGAACTGCAACAAACCCTCGAAAGAACAATAACTTATGCATATATATACTTCCGTGGAGCACCCTCAAACTAACGCAAACAAGGTCCTTAAAAGAGGTTGGAATAATGCTTAGAAGAATCAAAAGGTGACTGGTCTGATCACCTGGATTACGTCTTTTGGGGATATAAAACAACACCACACTTTTCTACAGGATAAATCCCTTTTAAAATGTCATATGGAAGTGAAGTTATGATCCTTATTTAAGTTGGTGAACTCACTTGCAGAAGAATATACTTAGACATTGAAAGCAACAATCAGGTTCTTCTCAATAACCTTGATCTTGTTGAAGAAGCAAGAGAATTGACTCATATCAAGGAAACCACATTAAAACAAAGGATCACAACAAGATATAACAAATAAGTGATCCCGTGAAGATTTCAAGAAGTTGAATTAGTTTTAAAAAGAGTGGACGTGGGAAACAATATCGCAAAGGATGGAAGACTAGCAGCAAATTGGGAAGAACCATGTTGCGTGATTGGAAAAATAGAAAATGGAGCTTATCTATTAAAACCACTAACAGGATTAAAAATCCCACAAACTTGGAACATTGATAAAATTAAGAAATTTTATAGTTGAAATCTTGAGCTTAAAGTCTTAAAGAAAGAAACTTTTTCCAGTTTAAAGATTCAAGTCTTATATCATCCGAAATTATTTATCTTTAATGGCAACCCAAACTATGAAGAATCCCGGGAGATTAAGTTTTCCTATAATAGGTGTGTAAGATAAAAGAACCTCAATAGGGAAAATCTCCAGTGAAAAATGTCCCCCAACTTGCTCTTGGGGCTCTTCCTTATCATGCACTAGACCCTATGCAACCTACTAAATAGTCAGCCTTCTTGCAAGAATCTCGATTTAGGAGGAATAGCATGAGATAATGTACACATTACCTTAGTCTTACTCAAGCACAAGTGTTGCAGTTGTTTCTTATACATAGAGCTAATTGCATTATTTATGCGAGTGTTTTTCAGATCAAGAGTAGAGTTTCACCAAGCTACTTATTGATTATGGTAGTGACTTTAAGTAAGTCTTTCTTAAGCCAAGGCACCTCAATCCAGAAAGTCTTGTAATGCTTTTAGGCAACTTGAGCTTTTGAATGCGTTCAAGATCAAGAACTGTAGCAGTTAAAAATAATTGCTCCCAATACACACTTTCAGAAAGTCACCTATGTCTTGGCCAGGTTTACTTCATTCTTGATCATCAAAGGATAGAAATGAGAAAACACCCTTATAGAAGGTTCTCAGGGAAGCTGAAGAAATTCTGGTGTTATCATGAATATTATTGTGCCAACTAATATTATCTGTTACCCAACGTCTAATGGACTTTCGGGTACTTGAAAAAATCTAGATTCTTTAGCTTTTGTCAAACAGAGTTCTTGCAAAGCAGTACAGAGACAACATGTTATCATTCACTTTCTCTTAGCAACATGAATCATGTTAAGATCTATCAATTGTGTCAAGTACCTATCTGCAACTTGCTTTGGGGGCTTTTCCTTTTCATGCACTCGACCCTTTACAACCCATGAAATAATCAGTCTTTTTACAAGAATCTCAATTTAGTGAGAATAACATGAAATAATATACGCACCACCTTAGTCTCACTCGAGTACAAGTGTCGTGATTGCACCTTCCAAATGGAGCTAGCTATAGTATATATGTGAGTATGTTTCAGATGTAGAGTCTGTAGTTTTACCAAGATGCTTATTAATCATGGTAGTGCCTTTAAGTGAGTCATTCTTAAGCTAGGGTTCCTCAATCGAGCTGTAATGCTTTTAGGCAACTTGGGCCAGTAAATGCCTTCAAGCTCAAGCACCAACAATAGTAAAAAAATAATTGCTCCTAATACACCATTTCAAAAATTTATGCATGTCCTGGTTAGGTTTAAGTCAAAGAACTTCTGGTGTTATCATGAATATGATTGTGCCAAATATTATTTTGGTCAAGATTATATGTCACCCGACGTTTACTGGATCTTTCGGGTACTTGAAGAAATTTAGACTCATTAGCTTTTGTCAAACAAAGTTCTCACAAAGCAGTAGGGAGACAACATGTTTTTACCTTGCCATTCTATTTTATTTTACCAACTTGAACCATGTTTATATATCAACTGTGTCAAGTACTTTTTTGCAAATTGCTCTAAGTGGCTTTCCATATCATGCATCAAACCTTCAACAACCCACAAAATTAAAATAATCAGTCTTCTTGTAGGAATCCCCGACTTAGGGGAAATAACACGAGATAATATACACATCACCTTAGTTTCACTCAAGTACAAGTGTTGCGGTTGCAACTTTCAAATAGATCTAGTTGCAGTATTATGGAACTTTCAAGTACTTTAAAAAATCTAAACATATTAGCTTTTGTCAACCAGAGTTCTCACAAAGCATTAAGTATATAACATGTTTTCACCCTGTCATTCTGCTTTCTCTTAACAACTTGAACTATGTTCAGATCTAACAACTATGTCAATTGCCTTTCTACAACTTTTCTATGGGGTTCTTCCTTATCAAGAATCAGACCCTCTGCAAGATCATCAACCTTCTTGCAGGAATCCCGATTCAGCAAGAAATAACATGAGATAATGTACACATCTCCTAAGATGTAAAGGTAATTTTGTATTGAATATGACAATAATACCAAACCACTATTTTTTTATCATGATTGTACAATTAGCATATTTGGCCATTCCTCCTTCGTGATATCTTTGTTTGAAAGCAAATCACTCATTTTTACTAATTCTAATTGCATGCCCTACATTTTATCACAATTTCTTTTCCAAGATTCATTAATTCAGGGGAAATGTCCACCTTCAAATAATCTAGTCACATCTCATCAACAAAATTTCATCTGTGTAGAGCTTCATATCTCATTGCCAAAAAAACAATATTATCGTTTATTGATGCTTTTTTATTTCAAAAAAAAATTACAAAGCCAATATATAAAAAAGATGTTATTTGCACAATATTCATGAAACTAATTTTAGGATTCTCAAAAAATCAAAAATCGATCCAATTGAAACCCAAAAAAATTGAATTAGATCGGATCAGATTTGAAAAAAAAATCCAAACTGAATGGATGATTACATGATCAAACTGAAGGGATTGGATTGGATGATTTTTTCTCCCAAAACCGATCCAATCTAGACCGCGAACACCCCTATTCGAAATTAACCAATTTTTTTTTCATAGTTCATTCTTTAAGAGTTATCTTCCATATTGTTGATAATTTGCTCCAGCATCTTTCTAACCCTGTATTTGTCAAACAAATGGGGAATTCTTCTTCTCCTCCTCCTGACTGATTTGATGAGGAAAGTCTATATGACATCCTTTGCATCACCAAAATTTTTCCTCAACTTCTCTGTCTTGTTGAAGGTTTTTTGTTTGGCGTGTTCTACGTGCTTTAAGAATCCATGCATTAGTCTCAGCTCCTTTTCTATCCATTCAACTTGGCTTATTACCGCAAAGAACAATGCCATTCTTCAATTAGGACTTTAGCTAGTTTGTTTGCAATGACTGATAGGAAGTCACTGATCCTAGGTATTTCAGCTATACTGACTATAATTGGTTTGATTTCAAGTGATTTGGTATTGCCAACCCTCTTTTGTTGTGAAGGTCAGTGATACTCCCTTATCCACGGCCACATTCTTCACAAATTGTCTACCTCCTCCCACTCACTCTTTTTTTTTGTATATTAACTAACTTCCTCCCTTCTGTTACATGAACAATTATGTTCTATATCCTTGTTTAGTGTTACTATTCTCCAACTAGATCACTATCAACAATCTTCTGAGCACTTGGGCTCATCTTTTTCCCACTTAGGCTTGACACTTGTAAAATTGGACCTGATAATTGTCCCTATAAGTCTTCTGTCATTTGCCCATTTGTTTGGCTCGTATATTGTCCATTCACTTCAGCCCCTATTTGCCCATTTGCTTGGCTCATTGCTTGTCCATCACTTCAGCCCCATCTCTTTCTCTTTCTTTTCCTAATATAAACCTTTCCGTGAGCCCCATCACTATCCTCTTCCTTAAAATTCACGGAACAAGGTGAAAATGAATGAATTGAGTCTGAATTATAGCTAAGCCCTCTCATGAGTTTTCACAAGCAGGAAAATCAATCCATTGCACCAAAATCTCTAGCTACCCATTCAACAAACGTTGACAATCCAAAATAGCAGGAATTACTTGTAATTCCATTATATTAGCCAAACATTTGAGAATTTCAAAGACTGGAACAACAGAATCAATGAATTTTTTTAGTTATGAAACGTGGAAAACATGGTGTGTTTTAGCATAGGAATGAGGTAGCTTAAACTCATAAGCCACTGGTCTGATCTTTTGAATAATTTCAATGGGACCATAAAATCTTGGCTCAGTTTCTGATTTAAGCGACTAGCCAACCACTTAAGCTTATACGACTGCAGCTTCAAATAAACCTTCTCCCCAATAGTATACTCCATTTCCCGTATGTGCTCATTAGCCTGCACTTTCATATGTTCCTGTTCCTTGCAAAGATTATTTTTAATTCCTTTAAAATAGTGTCATGCATGCTCAAAAGTTGATCCATTGCCCCTAATTTAGTACTACCCACCTCAAATTGCACCAGCATAGGAGGATCAGGACCATACAAGGCCTTGAAGGGAGTCATATCAAAGGACCTGTTAAACAAAGTGTTAAACCAGAACTCTGCCCACGATACCCACTTTACCCAGCTCTTAGGATGCTACCCAACAAAGCGACGAAGGTACATTTCCAATGTACGATTCACCACCTCATTTTGACAATCCAGTTATGGATGGTATGCCGAACTGAATTTAGTCTAATGCCTGCCAAACAAAATAATTCACCCCAAAATTTACTAACAAACACCCTATCCTTATCAAAATCAATAGACTTGGGAAATCTATGCAACCGAACTACCTCCAGTACAAATATTGCTGCCACTTTTTGGGCAGTGTAAGTATGTGATAGTGTAAGGAAATGGGAAAATTTCGTAAGGCAGTCCACCACTACCAAAATTGTATCTACCCCTTGGATTTTGGTAAACCATATATAAAACCCATAGATAACTCTTCTCAAACCTTATTGAGAATATCTGAAGGTTGGAACAGTCCAGCGGGAGAAAGATGGGAATATTTTGTTGCTAACAAGTATTACAGGACTAAAAAAATGTTGTCACCTCTCTCTGCAAATTGCATGGCAAGGTTTAAGTTGATCAAGTTTGTTGAAGTTCAAGTAAGCCTTCCTATCGAACAATTTACTATAGACAAATAGTTGTTCCATACAAAACATATTTTGTGTAGTTAAATCACTACATGTCAACTGAAAAAAAAAGAAAACAAACACACAAAAGTGAGGCAGCTTGTCATGCATTGACGAAATTTTACTGAGAGTTATCCTTTAAGAGTTTAAAATTGGGGGGAAACCAATACTTGTCAGTTTCATTTTCCATTGTCATGTTTGTTAACTTCAACTTTAGAAGAGTGTTAACATGCTTTAGTCCATCAGGAAGCAATATTAGGCATCGACACGATATGATTTCCACTTGTTTGAGACATGTTAGCACATTTTCCTCTATTTTCAAGTCCTCTAATTTCTTTAGCTTACAAACTTTCAAAACTTTTGGGTACCTGAAGAAATTTAGACTCATTAGCATTTGTCAAATAGAGTTCTCAAAAAGTAGCAGGAACGCGACATGTTTTCATCTCGACATTTGGCTTTCTCTTAGCAAGTTGAACCATGTTTAAATCTATCAATTATATCTAATACCTTTTCTACAACTTACTCTGCAACCCGCAAAGTAATCAGCCTTCTTGCAAGAATCCTCGATTTAGCATGGAAAAATACTAGATAATGTACACATCACCTTAGCCTCACTGAAGTACAAGTGTCACAGTTGCATTTTCCAGATAGAGCTGTTGGAATATTTGTACGAGTATGCTTGAAATCAAGAGTCTAGAGTTTCATCGATTTGCTTATTAAGTATGGTAGTGACTCTAACTAAGTCCATCTTAAGCTAAGCTACCTCAATTGAGAAAGTATTGATATCCTCTTAGGCAACTTAGGTTGTAAACTCCTTCAGGATCAAGCACCCATAGCAATAAAAAATAATGGTACCTAATATAGCATTTCATAAAGTTATTAATATCTTGTCCGGGTTTACTTGTGTGTCAAAGGACAAAAATGAGAGAACAACCTTGTACAAAGTTTCTAGGGAAGCTGAAGCACTTCTAGTGTTATCATTAATATAATTGTGCCAGATATTATTTTAGTCAAGATTATCTGTCACCCCGACATTTAACGAGACTTTTTGGAACTTGAAGAAATCTAGACTTAGTAACTATTGTCAATTAGAGTTCTCATAAAGATGTAGGGAGAAAACATGTTTTTACCTTGTTATTCTGCTTTCTCTTACCAACTTGAACCATATTCAAATCTATCAACTATGTCAAGAATCTTTCTACAACTTGCGCTTGAGGCTCTTTCTTATCATGCACTAAAGGTCTTCCAACCCCCAAAATAATCAGTCTTCTTGCAAGAATCATCAATTCAGCCGGGAATAACACAAGATAAAGTACAAATCACCATAATCTCACTTAAGGACAAGTGTTGTAGTTGCATCTTCCAGATGGAGCTAGCTATAGTATTTATACGAGTATGTAGTCTAGAGTTTTATCAAGCTGCTTATTGATTATGGTAGTGACTCTAAGTAAGGCCATCTTAAGCAAACGTACCTCAATCGATAATATCTTGCCATGCTCTTAAGAAACCTTGGCTTGTAAATGCCTTCAAGATCAAGCACTCATAACAATAGAAAACAATCACTCCTAATATCCCGTTTAAAAAAGTTACCCATGTATTGGCCAAGTTTACTTCCTTCTTAAGCATCTATGAAGCACCAACACCGTAGAAGAGATCCATTGCCGACGTCCGATGTAAGAACCCGCAACGTTAATTAAGGAATTTAATTAATAAATTACGAGAAAATAGGAAATGATTCCATAATTGACCCTAATAATTATTTATGAGGCTTAATAATCGTAATAAGTGATTAAGAATGCTGAAAGTCGCTTTTCAGAAGAAAAGTGCAGATACCGGTTCTGCTAGTCGGTATAAATGCGTGCCGAAAAAGTATCCCGGAAAATTAATGTAAGTGCATGATAATTACTAGAATAATATGTAGGACTTGTAAAACGAGTTTCAAGTCCAGATAATGAGAACTGGTGCTGGAAACCGGTACTGGCTTGGAAAAGCGCGTACCGAAAAAGTGCTCAGAAAATTATAAGAAAAATATGATAAATCTTAGAAAATTATGTAGTTTCATAATCCAAACTTTGGGATTAAAATGCTAAGCGTAGCAATTAAAGTTAACACTGTGTGTTTAAGTGGCTTGGGCTATAAATACCCTTCTAAGGGCACAATGCCCTAGAAAACAGATTTTGAACGTGAGAGTTGAGGGTGGCTGATCAGCTTGGCTGACTTGTGGGGTTTCTTCTCCATTTTGGGTCCAAGACACTTCCTTTCTTGATTTTTCTTCACACTTTCACTTGGGATACACTTGGTGAGGGTGAGAGCTAGCCTTGGGACTCTATTGCTGGTCTTTTCTGAGTTGAGAGAGCTGCTGTGTGTGAGGTTTTGAGGCTGACTTGGGTTGGTTGTGTGTGGAAGCCTTTGTTTTGGCATTGTGAGGTCCAAGAAGCTTCCTTTGTGTTGAAAGGTCCAAGCTTGTTGATCCATTTTCGTGCACCTTGTTGAGTCAGTCTTGAGGGGCTGATTGTGAGCTCCAAAGAGCAACCTCTTCTTCTGTTTTGGCCTTGGTATGTATATCAACCTTTAATCATGAGTTTAATGCTTAAAAATGAAAGCTTGATGCATGTTAAGGTTAAAAGATGATAACTTGTTGTTGGGTGAGGCTTAACACATCTAGAAATGCATGATTAGGTGTTTAAAATCGGTAAAAAGGGAACCTTTTTGGGATATCTTCACGAAAATGCAGAAATTGCATTCTGTCGTGAGATATCCGGATATTTGTCGAACTGATATCCGGATATTGGATATCCGGATACGTGGTTTTGGGATATCCGGATATTGGATATCCGGATATGTGAATCTGTATATCCGGATATTGCATATCCGGATATGGACAGTGAGATATCCGGATATTCTGGGATTTCGCAGAACAGCAGCTGTGCTATGTGTACAGTAGGCTATTGGGGGTTTGTGGACCCTAGTTTGATGAAGTTGAACTTCTGTATTTAATGGATTAAGCCAGAATCATGGGATTAAGGGCTTGTGGCCTTGTTAGAAGCTTTAAGACTTGAAAACGTAATGAAAAGGCGTTGTCTTAATATTGTATGCTTGTGGTGCATGTTGTTGATGTATTGTTGGTCCATAACAGATTGTGAATCTGCTGTGTTTGGACTTTGAGCTGTGGACTCTTGGCTTTTGGAGTTAGCTTGCAAGGTAAGCTTTCGTGTCCTCGGTTTAGCTATGTTGTGGTTCCACCATGTCCCATGGGGGTATGGTTTATGCATGTTATGTACATGCTTTTGAATATTTGATATGTTGATTGAACTTTACATGTAATGGCATGATTATCTACTGCATTGCATCGTTTTAGAAATGATAAATGATAAATTGCTTTTGAACTTATATTGCACATGTAAGTGAGCTTGGGGTGGAAGATCCTTGAGGACTCACTGACTTACTGAGATTTCTAGATTAGAGATCTTACCTCACGTTTGGGGAATGCTTATTTCAGGATCAAGTAGTATGGGTACTGATGCCTCGGGCGGCAGGAGGCCGGAGCTTAGCTGATTATGTTTTACTGCTTTATGTTAGCATGACTGGATTTGGGATGCTGTTTATGTTTTCCGCTATTTATGATATGTTGTTGTTGAGACTGATGTTGGGCATGTTGCCTTATTTGAGTGAGCATGGGGATTGTCCATGACACTTTTGTTAGTACTTTTAGATTGGAGTTGTATAAACTGTTAGATGGTCCGGTATACATTGTTGTAGTTCCGTGACTAGAGCCACACTTATATTATCTATGTTATGAGGTATTTCAGTTAGCTGTTTTATTGTAATTACATACAGGAGATGTTTTAATAAATTGATTATTAAGCAAGTTGGTAATGTTAATGGCATCATAATTGAAAAGAAAAAGTAATTCTGCAATTTAATTAAGCGCAGCTTAATACGATATTATGATAACATTACCGGACATATACGGGGTGTTACATTTATGGTATCAGAGAAATGGTTCGAGGGAAAAGCCTGTATGTATTGCAATTACTAGGTTGTTTGGTTGTGTCTGTCTTTGTGTTTACTCCGTCGAATTTTATTATGATGATGTATATGTGATCACATTGCGTGAGCCTGATCAACTCATAATTTGTGTAACTTGTGCAGAGTCATGGTAAGGTCCGGGAGAACACGAGAGACTTCTGAGGATCAATCTGATCCTATCCTGACTGCATTGGCTGAGATGCAGGCGGCTAGGTCAGCCGATCAGGAGGCCACTAGATTGGCCAACGCGGCAATGATGGAAGCTGTTCGCGAGGCGAACCGGATAGCCGCAGCTGAGGTTCGTGAAGCGAACCGGAGGACCACTGAGGAAGTCCTCGAGGCGAACAGGATGGCGAACATGACGATGATGAGAGTCATGTTGGAGGAGATGAGGGTTGGTCCTGCTGTAGGCCATGCACCACCGCCGCTGCCACCACCGCCACCGCCTCCACCTAGTGTTCAGGAGGAGAGCCATAGTCACATCGACAATGCTACTCATGCCGCTGAGACGGGGGAGCCCCTTGTGGGGATTGCTTAGGATCGTGATGTGATTGATCGCCGGCTGAATACTTTCAGGAAGCATAAGCCACCTGTGTTTGAGGGGTCTTTGGATCCTATTGCTGCTGCGAGATGGCTAGAGTCGCTGGACAAGATCTTTCGGGTTATGCAGTGTACAGACCCACAGAAGCTGATGTTCTCAACTTACATGCTGGAGGGCGATGCCCATGAGTGGTGGACGCACACCTCTCGTGCTTTTGAGAGGCAGGGCCGTGTCATGACGTGGCCATTCTTTGAGGAGTGCTTTCTGGGCCGATACTTTCCCTATGATGCGCAGGAGAGAAAGCAGGGAGAGTTTGATCGTTTGGTACATGGCTCGATGTCTGTTGATGAGTACCTGGCTAAGTTTAATGAGCTAGTGAAGTTTGCACACTTCAGGATGGTTCCTCCTACTCCGTTATTTCTGGCAGCTAAGTTCCGCAGGGGACTTAGTGAGGTGATTGCTGAGCATCTTGCTGGTGCTGCTTCGAGGGACTTTGGTACACTGGTACAGCAGTGTAAGGACATCGAGGATGTTTGCGTGGCAAGCAAGGCCAAGAGGGTCAAGGTTGAGGAGAGCAAGGGAACAGGTGGTTCCATTCCTGCTCCTACTTCTTGGAAGGACAAGAGGTTTGCTGATAAGGGCAAGGGAAAGCAGTTAGCGACTAGGCAGGCGCCTGGTCAGTTCAAGAGAGCTGTTTCACATCAGAGGAGTTCTGCTAGGCCTCCTACCACTCCGGGATGTTCGGGATGTGGGAAAGAGCATGTGGGACGCTGTGCTACGGGGCAGTTGCTATGTTTCAAGTGTAGCAAGGAGGGCCACTTCTCTAGAGATTGTCCGTCGTCGACGGCGAGAGCTGCAGCTGTTCAGGAAGTTCCTTTGCAGATGGTTCCGATGACATCTTCTTCGGCACCTGCAGTGCCACCTTCTGTTGGGAGAGTGTATACACTGGATAGGCAGCAGTCGGACCGCGCTCCGAACCTTGTCAGAGGTACTGTGTCTATTGGTGATTCTTTTGTGGATGCTATCTTTGATTCCTGGGCTACTCATTCGTTTGTTGCTACCCCGATTGCTTTGAGGCTGAGTTGCCCAGTGTTGTGCTTTCTCCACCGTTGCGGGTGACTACCGCCACCGGAGAGATTTGTGATTCTACCACTGTACATCGCGATGTAGCATTTCAGTGGGATGGCCGTGAGTTCTCGGTAGATCTGATAGGATTGCCGATGGCCAACCTTGAGATTATTCTGGGCATGGATTGGTTGTCTAGAAACTGTGCTTTGATTGATTGCTGTGCAAAGCGCGTGGTGATGTCTCCGTGTGATTCCACAGCTAGTTCCTCGCCATACATTTCACTACTGCAGGCCAGGAGAGCGCTGCGAGCAGGGGCATTGGGTTATGTCATGTTGGGTGGTTTGATGAGTGGGACATAGGAGGATATCACTGGCATTCCTGTGGTGGGGGAGTTCCTTGAGGTGTTTCCTGAGGAGATTCCTGAGTTTCCGCCACAGCGGGAGATAGAGTTCTCCATTGACTTGTTGCCCGTGTGGGGCCGATTTCTTTAGCTCCTTATCGGATGTCGCCACTGGAGTTGGCTGAGCTGAAGAAGCATATTGAGGATCTTTCGGCGAAAGATTTCATTAGACCGAGTGTGTCTCCTTGGGGAGCACCGGTCATCTTCGTGAAGAAGAAGGACGGGACAATGCGATTGTGCACCGACTACAGGCAATTGAACAATGTGACAATCAAGAACAAGTATCCTCTTCTTCGGATTGATGATCTGTTGGATCAGCTCAGGGGTGCTTGTGTGTATTCCAAGATTGATCTCCGGTCCGGATACAATCATATTCGGGTGAAGCCGGAGGATGTCCCGAAGATCGCGTTTCGTTCGAGATACGGTCATTTTGAGTATTTGGTGATTCCGTTTGGACTCACAAATGCGCCGGCAGTGTTCACTGATTACATGAACAGGATTTTCCATTCGTATCTGGATCAGTTCGTGATTGTCTTCATTGATGATATTCTGATCTACTCCAAGACTGAGGAGGAGCATGCGGAGCATCTGAGGATTGTTCTGCAAGTGCTGAAGGAGAAAAAGCTTTATGCTAAACCTTCTAAGTGTGAGTTTTGGCTCAAATCAGTCAAGTTTCTAGGGCATGTGATTTCAGCAGATGGAGTTGCAGTGGATCCCAACAAGATTGAGGCCGTGTTGGATTGGGAGAGGCCTAAGACAGCTACGGGGGTGAGGAGCTTCTTAGGTTTGGCCAGTTACTATCGGAGGTTCATCAAGGGTTTTTCCACGATGGTTATCCCTTTGACTCGCCTTACCCGAAAGGAGACTCCATTTGTGTGGACTCACGAGTGTGAGGCGTGCTTTCAGGAGTTGAAGGAGAGATTGACTTCTTCACCTGTGGTGATCCTTCCTGATCCTGAGGAGCAGTTTGAGCTTTACTGTGATGCTTCTTGAAAGGGGCTGGGTTGTGTGCTGATGCAGTCTGGTAGAGCTGTTGCTTTTGCTTCGAGGCAGTTGAAGCCTCATGAGGAGAACTACCCGACTCATGATTTGGAGTTGGCTGCAATTGTGTTTGCTTTCAAGATTTGGAGGCATTATCTTTTTGGTTTGAGGTTTGTGGTGTTCAGTGACCACAAGAGTTTGAAGTACCTGTTCGACCAAAAGGAGTTGAACATGAGGCAGAGGAGATGGATGGAGTTCATAAAGGACTACGACTTTGAGCTAAGGTATCATCCTGGCAAGGCCAATGTGTTAGCTGATGCTTTGAGTCGAAAATCCAGTAGTTCATCCAGTTTGCTACTTGGTAACTTCGATGTGGTTGAGAAGTTCCGCCACTTGGCAGTGACCGCTCCGTGTGCGAGCGTACTTCTCGGGTTGGAAACATCAGATGTTGTGAACGAGCTGCTAGAAAAGATTAAAGAGGCACAAGTTCAGAGAGAGTGTCTGGATTATGTGAAGAACCAAGACGGTGTGTCTTGGAATGATGATGGATTACGTTTGTTCCAGCGGAGGATTGTGGTTCCTCGAGGTCCGTTGACAGAAGAGGTTATGGCAGAAGGCCATAAGGGTCAGTTTTCTATCCACCTTGCTGCTACTAAGATGTATCAAGACTTGGAGAAGAACTTCTGGTGGCCGGGCATGAAGAAAGATGTTGTTATCTTTGTGTCCAAGTGTTTGGTTTGCCAGAAGGTGAAGATTGAACACCAGAAGCCGTCTGGTAAACTTCAACCTCTTGAGATTCCAGAGTGGAAATGAGAGAGCATTTCCATGGACTTCGTTGTGGGTCTGCCGAAGACTCAGGTTGGCTGTGACTCGATATGGGTCATTGTGGACAGACTGACGAAGTCTGCCCATTTTCTTCCAGTGAAGGTGAGCTTCAATACAGAGCAGTTGGCCAAACTGTATGTTCGCGAGATTGTGAGGCTTCACGGGGTGCCCGTGAGTATCATCAGTGATAGGGACCCGAAGTTCATATCTCGGTTCTGGGAGGCGCTGCAAGGAGCTTTTGGTACACAGTTGAGATTGAGTACCGCCTATCACCCTCAGACTGATGGACAGACTGAGCGGACTATCCAGACCTTGGAGGACATGTTACGGGCTTGCACGTTGGAGCAGGGCTCAGCATGGGATAGGTACCTTCCATTGGTAGAGTTTTCGTATAACAACAGTTTTCATGCTAGCCTGGGCATGGCACCTTACGAGGCGCTCTACGGTAGGAGGTGTCGTACACCTACCTGCTGGTCGGAGGTTGGGGATTGTGAGTTGTTTGGCTTGGACTTTGTCCAAGATACCACCCTGCAGATCCAGATGATCAGGGAAAAGCTGAAGCAGGCGCAGAATCGTCAGAAGAGCTACTACGATGTCAAGCATCGACCACTGGAGTTCAGTGAGGGTGAGCACGTGTTTGTGAGACTTTCACCTGTCACCGGTGTTGGACGGGCACTCGGAGTGAGGAAGCTGAGCCCGCGGTTTATTGGGCCATACCAGATTCTTGGTAGAGTAGGACCTGTTGCCTACTGGCTTTCCTTGCCTCCGAACCTGGCCAACATCCACGACGTGTTTCACGTGTCTCAGCTTCGGAGGTACATAGCAGATCCGTCGCACGTGGTGCAACCGGATGATGTGGAAGTTCGGGAGAACTTAAAGACTCCCGTAGGTGTTAGCTATAAATTATGATTATTTTAATGGCTTTGTTTTTACAATATTTGAGCTAAAGACTAGTTATAAGTGCAAAGTAATGGGCCAAATGAGTACCAATCAGCCCAATAAGGTAAAAGAGAGAGAAAGAGATAATTTGATGATTTACTATCCTCTTTTACTATTTTTACTGCAGTTAGAGAGCCATATGAGTTACTTTTTGGAAGTGAAAAAAAAAAGAGAGATGGACCGTTGGATGAGGACAGGCATGGATGAACAACAATGAAACTTTGGATCAATGGTTATTTTTAGTTTTAAATAGGAGTCTTAGATACAGAGATATAGACTAAGCACTCTCCTGTAAAGTTTTAGTTCTCAATTCCAGAATTTCTTTTCTGCTCTTTACTTTTTGTTAAGTTCGAGTCTTTGTTCTTCAAATTCTCAAATCAAGAGCAAGCGTGAAACTTCTTTCTTGGAGGGATCCAAGACTCAGCTACATGCAAGCTTTGGTTCTTCATTTTCCTTTTCTAAGCTTTTCATTTGTTAATATGAATTTCTAAGTTTCTTTTTCTGGGATTCACGATGATTGGGTGATCTTTTATTTTTCTGAATACTGTGATGGTTTGCTTTAGTTTCATTTGATTAGCAAGATTTTGATTTTAAGTTCAAGAACACCATGGGAATGGATCTTGAATATATTTTGCATAATTGTGATTGGGAAATCAGGTTATGACCCTTGTTAATTGAACCCTTGAGGTTAGGGATAACCCAAGGAGGTCTTTGATACAATTTTTAAAGATTTAGAAGACTTTGGGAAAAGATCCTTCTAAAGATTAAAATCTGGAACTGGGAAGTTTCAGATAAAATAGCCATAGTAATTCGAATTCTGATACTAAAGTGCCGTAGCAGTTATAAAACGCAGGAATGCGAAATTTTTCCTTCATCCATGATTCAAAGAATTCCAGAACCTTATAATTGTTACATTTGTGAATCGATATCCCTCTGTAAAATTTTGTTTAATACAAATCTGATAAATACCTTGTTTGATTTAGTCTTTTCTTAGTTTTAAAAGATTGATCACTTAATTTCAAGAAATTAGAAATAGGAATTAAAAAAGGAAAACTAAACAAACCGTTCCCTGAGAACGATAACTCTTTCTTTCGAAAAATTACTACCCAACAAAATGGCGCCGTTGCCGGGGAACGGTGTTTGATTTAGTTTCTTTTTGAAAATTCTGTCTTTTAGTTCTTGAATTGGTTTTCTTTCATTTTCATTTTTAATTTTTCTTGAACTTACATTTTCCTTGTAGATTTTGCAGATCAATAATTTTTACTGTGAAAACAAATTGATACACTTAGAATTCTGCCAAATCTAAAAAAAAAAAAAAGTTTGGTTGTTAAACACTTTACAGGGGGATCACAATGGCATTGGCAGCTCAACTCGCAGCTTTGCATAACACAATGAAGGATTTGGTCATGGTTATGGAAGAATCCAAGCAACCAGCACCTACTCCAATAGTTGCTATAACACCTATATGCTCACTTTGCTATGGTGCTCATGCCTTTGAAGAATGCCCCAGCAACCTAACATCTGTTCTTTATGTGGGAGACTTCAACTACAATTTTATCAACCACAACCAATTTGATCAGCAAGGATGGCAGAACCAAGAATGTAATTTTGCCCAAAATCAAGGCCAAAATTACCAATACCAGCAGCCTTATCATGGATGGCATCAGTCATTTGAAGCAGAAGAGCCTTTTTCACCTTGTTTTATGCTTCCTCCTTTTGTTGAACAGCTAGAACAACATGTTGCAGAAGCTCAACCTCCAAATGAGCAGTGGATGAATCAAATGCTAGAAAACCATGAAGCTATGCTTCAAAGTCATGGAGCTATCTTGAAGAGCCTTGAGATACAAATGGGGCAGATTGCTTCTGCCCTTAGTTGTAGACCTTTGGAGACACTACCAAGTGACACAGAAATACCTAAAAGGGATGGAAAAGAAGTGTGCAAAGCCCTCCACTTGAGGAATGGGCAGCAAGTGGATAACATTGTTACAGCCCAACCATCAACCACTCAATCCTCACCTCAAGACAAAGATGATGAGAAGGAAACTACAACTGAACCAGTGTGGGCAGCATTGAAATCAAACGAATCAGACAAGCTAATGCAAAACATTGAAGTTCATCAACCTATATCAAAGGCAATACAGATCCCATTTCCTCAGAGACTCCAAGAGCAGCAACAAGAGCACTATCTCTCCAACAATTTTTCATCCAAGCTGAAAAATCCAGGTTCTTCTTTAATTTCATGTGCAATAGAAGAAACGAATATTGTCCCTGATGGAAAAATAGAGAACAAATTAGTGAAAGTTTATAGGTTTATTTTTCCAACAGATTTCATGATAGTTGATTTTGAAGCTGACAAGGATGTGCCCATTATATTGGATAGGCCATTCTTAGTTAAAGAGGATGCTATAATTGATGTTGAAAAAGGAAAATTGACCATGAGAGTTAATGAGGAAAAGATGACTTTTAATGTTTTAAAAACAATAAATGTCACTGATGAAGATGTTAATGACTATTCTGCTATTTCATTTTATGATCATTTGGTTGCTCACAACTTGCTTTTAAATAGTGAAATTAGCAATTTAGAAATGGGCAGCCTCAAACATGTGGAGGAAAAGCAAAATGAAAGTGAACTTGTGTCAGCCTTTGTGTCCCCACCACCCAAATTCTTTGGAGACAAGAAATTTGAACCATTAAAATTTCTTGAGAAAAATCTGAGCTACAGCTTCTTATATCAACTGAGAAGACTTAGTCTAACCATGAAGGAAATAATGCAAAAGAAAATAATCAAATGGTTAGATACAGGGCAAATTATTCTAAATTTGAAGAGTGTTTAATTTTAATTTTCTACATAGGTTTTAGCTTGTTACTAGTGAGTTTCGATTTTTTTTTAGATAATACATAGGAGTTCTTTTGTCTTCTTTTAAAACCAAGTGTTGTTGTTGTCCTTGTATGTTAAAAAAAACACGAACTTGAGCTGATAAAAAGGGTTGACTGAGAATACTGAATTAAAGTGGTATTGTTCTGCCAAGTGAACCTTATGAGAATGAGCAACCTCGTGAGTTTGGGGTAGCACAGTGATAGGAAGTACTAGGTATTAATTTTTTTGAGACTTAAATTGCTTATCTGCTAGTTGTCAGCAAATGAGGTTTAAAGAACAAGGCTATCAGTTTCAGTAGGAAACCAATGTGTATTAGGTGGACTATTTGAGCACATGACTGTTGAATATATAAATGAGGATTGGAGAGATGAGTTCGAATTTGTGTATGACTGAGTTAGTTGATCCGCAACTTATTGGATTAGTTGGATATGTGATTTAGACAAACACATTGAGTTTGAGGTTCAATTCTTTATTGTGTGATGATATAGGAACGAGACATCAAAGTTGGATTGTATAATGATGGTGATCAGCTCACGTTGATAGCTTAACCGTTACACATTGTTGAAACCGTGTGATTATGGTGCTATGTGAAACTATTGGGCTAACCCTTATATTAAAGCAGGCTGGTCTATGGACATATGTGAGGTATTTGAGGTGTGAAAGTAGTGTGTTAATTCTTAAACTTGAAATGTTTTGTGGTACAGTTGTGGGTTGTGATTAAATTTTCCTACATATGTTAGGTTACTGTCCAGCAATGTAATTGGGTTGCTTTAGTTGGGTGAATAAGCGTACGAGTGGTATATAAAAAATTAATGCATGGGTTGAATATGAGAATAGTAAGCCCAATGT